>NC_089841.1:242083988-242251488 GCF_035609145.1 Eleutherodactylus coqui | reverse complement strand
AGGAAATGGATTCTTCCAATGAATGTATTTTGTTCTGGGACCAGTATATTGATGATATCCTCATCATATGGGTGTCATCTCTTTTATCAATCACTTGAATAACAATTTCATAGATAGGAAGTTCACAGAAATTGCTCAGATGATCTATTGTTCCAATAGGAATGTGACTTCTTGTACAGCAGGTTGAGAAGAAGAGATTATCCTATTAAGTATTTACATAGGGTTTTATAGGAGAGCTAAAGACAGGATTACAATAGTCTATTGATATCAAATCCTGGTTCTTTTCACCCTTAAAAATAATCAGATGCATTGGCACTAGAGATGAGCGAACGTGTTCTTCCGAGCTTGATATTCGTGCGAATATTAGGGTGTTCGGGATGTTCGTTATTCGTAACGAACACCATGCGGTGTTCTGGTTATTTTCACTTCCTTCCCTGAGACGTTAGCGCGCTTTTCTGGCCAATTGAAAGACAGGGAAGGCATTACAACTTCCCCCTGTGACGTTCAAGCCCTATACCACCCCCCTGCTGTGAGTGGCTGGGGCGATCAGGTGTCACCCGAACATAAAAGTCGGCCCCTCCCGCGGCTCGCCTCAGATGCCTGGTGAGTTAGATGAGGGACAGTGCTGTTTGTACCGGAGCTGCTGTAGGGAAAGAATTGGTAGTTAGTGTAGGCTTCAAGACCCCCCAAAGGTCCTTATTAGGGCCACTGATAGCTGTGTGTTGGCTGCTGTTAGCAGTGGCAAATTTTTTTTTTCTCAAAATCGGCAGTGCAGAGCATTGCACCCGGCATTAGGGACAGAAGTGCTGCATAGGCAGGGAGAGTGTTAGGAGTGAGTGTAGCCTTCAAGAACCTCAACGGTCCTTTCTAGGGCCATATTTATCCGTGTGCAGTACTGTCCAGGCTGCTGTTAGCTGTGCTGCATTTTTTTTTGCTTCTCAAAATCGCCTCTGCAGACCATTGCACCCTCCATTGATACTGCAGGGAAAGAATTGTATAGGCAGGGCGACAACACAGTTATTATTCATAGAATATACGCAGTGCTGCCTTTTGGTGCCAAAAAACGGAAAATAATTAAATTTGTCCTGCCTCTGTCCGGCCTAACGCCGGTGGACACGTGTGAGCTGCGTCTGCAACCTGTAAAAATCAGATGCACCCAGCTACGCTTTACTGCTGGCTTCGCCATTTGCTTTCCTTAATTGGGAAAAAAATACCTGCTCTGCCAGAGTTATAATAACTCTGCTACCCTCACGTTCTGTGACACATAAGCAGGGACACAGCACAGTTATTAAACTTCTCATGTTCATTGAATATACGCAGTGCTGCCTTTTGGTGGAAAAAAACTGAAAACAAATCTATTTGTCCAGCCTCTGTCCGTCCTAACGCCTGTGGACACGTGTGAGCTGCGTGAACAACATTGCTAAATCAGACGCACCCAGCTACGCTTTACTGCTGGCTTCGCCATTTGCTTTCCTTAATTGGGAAAAAAATACCTGCTCTGCCAGAGTTATAATAACTCTGCTACCCTCACGTTCTGTGACACATAAGCAGGGACACAGCACAGTTATTAAACTTAGATAATTCATTCACTAGAGGCAGTGGGGCCTTTCGTTTTCCAAAAAGGGCAAAAATTATATTTGGCTGCAGTCTTGCGCCAATTTATTTCCTGCCTGTGAAATCAAATCACTGGTAATACAGCATGCTGAGGGGTAGGGGTAGGCCTAGAGGACGTGGACGCGGCCGAGGACGCGGAGGGCCAAGTCAGGGTGTGGGCACAGGCCGAGCTCCTGATCCCGGTGTGTCGCAGCCGACTGCTGCGCGATTAGGAGAGAGGCACGTTTCTGGCGTCCCCACATTCATCGCCCAATTAATGGGTCCACGCGGGAGACGGTTATTAGAAAATGAGCAGTGTGAGCAGGTCCTGTCCTGGATGGCAGAAAGTGCTTCGAGCAACCTATCGTCAACACGCAGTTCTGCGCCGTCCACTGCTGCAAATCCGAATCCTCTGTCTGCTGCTCCTCCTTCCTCCCAGCCTCCTCACTCCACTACAATGACACCTGCTCAGGAGCGGGAAGACTCCCAGGAACTGTTCTCGGGCCCCTGCTCAGATTGGGCAGCAGCGGTTCCTCTCCCACCAGAGGAGTTTATAGTCACTGATGCCCAACCATTCGAAAGTTCCCGGGGTCCGGGGGATGAGGCTGGGGACTTCCGCCAACTGTCTCAAGAACTTTCTGTGGGTGAGGAGGACGATGACGATCAGACACAGTTGTCTTGCAGTGAGGTAGTAGTAAGGGCAGTAAGTCCGAGGGAGCAGCGCACAGAGGATTCGGAGGAAGAGCAGCAGGACGATGAGGTGACTGACCCCACCTGGTGTGCAACGCTTACTCAGGAGGACAGGTCTTCAGAGGGGGAGTCAAGGGCATCAGCAGGGCAGGTTGCAAGAGGCAGTGCGGTGGCCAGGGGTAGAGGCAGGGCCAGACCGAATAATCCACCAAGTGTTTCCCAAAGCGCCCCCTCGCGCCATGCCACCCTGCAGAGGCCGAGGTGCTCTAAGGTCTGGCAGTTTTTCACAGAGACGCCTGACGACCGACGAACAGTGGTGTGCAACCTTTGTTGCGCAAAGCTCAGCCGGGGAGCCAACACCAACAGCCTCACCACCACCACCATGCGCAGGCATATGATGGCCAAGCACCCCACAAGGTGGGACGAAGGCCGTTCAGCGCCTCCGGTTTGCACCCCTGCCTCTCCCCCTGTGCCCCAACCTGCCACTGAGATGCAACCCCCCTCTCAGGACACAGGCACTACCGCCTCATGGTCTGCACCCACACCCTCATCTCCGCTGTCCTCGGCCCCATCCAGCAGTGTAGTTCAGCGCACCGTCCAGCCGTCGCTTGCGCAAGTGTTCGAGCGCAAGCGCAAGTACGCCGCCACGCACCCGCACGCTCAAACGTTAACCGTCCGCATCGCAAAATTCATCAGCCTTGAGATGCTGCCGTATAGGGTTGTGGAAACGGAGTCCTTCAAAAGTATCATGGAGGCGGCGGCCCCGCGCTACTCAGTTCCCAGTCGCCACTACTTTTCCCGATGTGCCGTCCCAGCCCTGCACGACCACGTCTCCCGCAACATTGTACGCGCCCTCACCAACGCGGTTACTGCCACGGTCCACTTAACTACGGACACGTGGACAAGCACAGGCGGGCAGGGCCACTACATCTCCCTGACGGCACATTGGGTGAATTTAGTGGAGGCTGGGACAGAGTCAGAGCCTGGGACCGCTCATGTCCTACCCACCCCCAGAATTGCGGGCCCCAGCTCGGTGGTGGTATCTGCGGAGGTGTATGCTTCCTCCACTAAAGCACCCTCCTCCTCCTCCTCCTCTGTCTCGCAATCAAGATGTGTTAGCAGCAGCATGTCGCCAGCAGTCGGTGTCGCGCGGTGTGGCAGCACAGCGGTGGGCAAGCGTCAGCAGGCCGTGCTGAAACTACTCAGCTTAGGTGATAAGAGGCACACGGCCCACGAACTGCTGCAGGGTCTGACACAGCAGACCGACCGCTGGCTTGCGCCGCTGAGCCTCCAACCGGGCATGGTTGTGTGTGACAACGGCCGTAACCTGGTGGCGGCTCTGCAGCTCGGCAGCTTCACGCACGTGCCATGCCTGGCCCACGTCTTTAATTTGGTGGTTCAGCGCTTTCTGAAAAGCTACCCACGCTTGTCAGACCTGCTCGTAAAGGCGCGCCGGCTCTGCGCACATTTCCGCAAGTCCCACACGGACGCTGCCACCCTGCGCACCCTGCAACATCACTTTAAGCTGCCAGTGCACCGACTGCTGTGCAACGTGCCCACACGGTGGAACTCTACGCTCCACATGTTGGCCAGGCTCTATGAACAACGGAGAGCTATAGTCGAATACCAACTCCAACATGGGCGGCACAGTGGGAGTCAGCCTCCTCAATTCCTTTCAGAAGAGTGGGCCTGGTTGGCAGACATCTGCCATGTCCTTGGTAATTTTGAGGAGTCTACCCAGGTGGTGAGCGGCGATGCTACAATCATTAGCGTCACCATTCCTCTGCTATGCATCTTGAGAAATTCCCTGCAAACCATAAAGGCAGCTGCTTTGCGCTCGGAAACGGGGGCGGGGGAAGACAGTATGTCGCTGGATAGTCAGGGCACCCTCCTGTCTATTTCTCAGCGCGTACAGGAGGAGGAGGAGGAGCATGAGGAGGATGAGGAGGAGGGGGAAGAGACAGCTTGGCCCGCTGCTGACGGTACACCGGCTGATTGCCTGTCATCCTTTCAGCGTGTATGGCCTGAGGAGGAGGAGGAGGAGGAGGAGGATCCTGAAAGTGATCTTCCTAGTGAGGACAGCCATGTGTTGCGTACTGGTACCCTGGCACACATGGCTGACTTCATGTTAGGATGCCTTTCTCGTGACCCTCGCGTTGCACGCATTCTGGCCACGACGGATTACTGGGTGTACACACTGCTCGACCCACGCTATAAGGAGAACCTGCCCACTCTCATTCCCGAAGAGGAAAGGGGTTCGAGAGTGTTGCTATACCACAGGACCCTTGCGGACAAGCTGATGGTAAAATTCCCAGCCGACAGCGCTAGTGGCAGAAGGCGCAGTACCGAGGGCAAGGTAGCAGGGGATGTGCGTAGATCGAGCAGCATGTACATCCCAGGCAGTGCAACAGTCTTTAAGGGCCTGGCCAGCTTTATGGCTCCCCACCAAGACTGTGTCACCGCTCCCCAGTCACGGCTGAGTCGGCGGGAGCACTGTAAAAGGATGGTGAGGGAGTACGTAGCGGATCGCACGACCATCCTTGGTGACGCCTCTGCCCCCTACAACTACTGGGTGTCGAAGCTGGACACGTGGCCTGAACTAGCGCTGTATGCCCTGGAGGTGCTTGCTTGTCCTGCGGCTAGCGTCTTGTCGGAGAGGGTGTTTAGTGCGGCTGGGGGAATCATCACAGATAAGCGTAGCCGCCTGTCAACCGACAGTGCCGACAGGCTAACACTCATCAAGATGAACAAAGGCTGGATTTC
The DNA here is from genome assembly GCF_035609145.1 of Eleutherodactylus coqui. NCBI lineage: Eukaryota > Metazoa > Chordata > Amphibia > Anura > Eleutherodactylidae > Eleutherodactylus > Eleutherodactylus coqui. The sequence goes on along the minus strand of NC_089841.1, from coordinate 242,246,442 downwards.
CCCAGACTTCTGTTCTCCACCAGCGGACAGCAGCGATACGTAAGCAATACGTAGGCTGCACCCGCGGATGGAAGCTACGTTCTCTCTCACCATCCAAAACGGGGACATTTCTGCTTCATCAATCTGTGTCTAATATTCCTCCTCCTCCTCCTGCTCCTCCTCCTGAAACCTCACGTAATCACGCTGAACGGGCAATTTTTCTTAGGGCCACAAGGCTCACTCAAATAATTTTTCTGAACAATTTTTATAAGTTTCAATGCGCTTAAAAGCGTTGGAACTTTAACTTGAACCAATTTTTCGTTACACTGGGCTGCCTCCAGGCCTAGTTACCACTTAAGCCACATTAACCAAAGCGATTCACCTGCCATCTTGGTTGGGCATGGCCAATTTTTACTGAGGTACATTAGTACTGTTGGTATACCAATTTTTTGGGGCCCTCACCTACAGTGTAATCATAGTAATTTCTATGTTCTTCGCCTGCACTCATGGTACAGAAAGGTGTGTGGGGTTGGCCTACAGTTTAGCTACATAAATGTAACTTGTGCCTTGGCTATACTAAGACTACTGAAATGGAACTAAGACTGCGCTCCCACTATACTGCTGCTTCAGAATTGTTACTGGGGCCTGTCTTGAGTGCTACTATTGCTGACATGGAACGAAGACTGTGCTCCCGCTATACTGCTGCTTCGGAATTGTTACTGGGGCCTGTCTTGAGTGCTACTATTGCTGACATGGAACGAAGACTGCGCTCCCGCTATACTGCTGCTTCAGAATTGTTAATGGGGCCTGTCCTGAGTGCTACTATTGCTTACATGGAACGAAGACTGCGCTCCCGCTATACTGCTGCTTCAGAATTGTTAATGGGGCCTGTCCTGAGTGCTACTATTGCTTACATGGAACGAAGACTGCGCTCCCGCTATACTGCTGCTTCAGAATTGTTACTGGGGCCTGTCTTGAGTGCTACTATTGCTGACATGGAACGGACACGTGGAGAGGACACGTAGTGCCTCAAAAACATCCCCCTCCTCCTCCAACAGGGAAAACATTGTTGGCAAATGCCTTTGCATTGGTTCGTCTGGTGGCAGTCCAAGAATTTCACCTTTACCGACACAACAAGAGAGCCCCCACACCATCCCCCCGCCACGGCCCACTTAATCCTGGCCACATTCCGAAAACCAACAAAATACAACCGTGCTACTAGGTCCGCAGTCACCACCACATTACCACCAACGCGGTTACTGTTAAGGTGCATATAACCACGGACACGTGGAGAGGACACGTAGTGCCTCAAAAACATCCCCCTCCTCCTCCAACAGGGAAAACATTCTTGGCAAATGCCTTTGCATTGGTTCGTCTGGTGGCAGTCCAAGAATTTCACCTTTACCGACACAACAAGAGAGCCCCCACACCATCCCCCCGCCACGGCCCACTTAATCCTGGCCACATTCCGAAAACCAACAAAATACAACCGTGCTACTAGGTCCGCAGTCACCACCACATTACCACCAACGCGGTTACTGTTAAGGTGCATATTACCAGTCTGACTGGGGCATGCAGACACCTTGACAGAATGAATAGTGTGTGGCACATAGCTTCCCCATTGCTATGCCCACGTGTGCAGCTCCTGATGGCGGTGGCACAGGATTCTATTTCTCATTGCTTCTGTACAGCATTGTGGGCTATCGCCCCGCCCCTATTAAAGAGGGTCGCTGCCTAGCCGTGCCAACCCTCTGCAGTGTGTGCCTGCGGTTCCTCCTCATGGCAGACGCACTTCTAAATAGACATGAGTGTGGCGTGGCATGAGGGCAGCTGAAGGCTGCGCAGGGACACTTTGGTGTGCGCTGTGGGGGGGAGGGGGGGCGGTTGGGCAGCATGTAACCCAGGAGAAGTGGCAGTGGAGTGTCATCCAGGCAGTGATTGTGCTTTGTTGTAGCTAGTGTGGTGCTTAGCAAAGGTATGCCATGCTAATGAGGGCTTTTCAGAAGTAAAAGTTGTTGGGAGGGGGGGGGCCCACTCTTGCCGCTATTGTGGCTTAATAGTGGGACCTGTGAACTTGAGATGCAGCTCAACATGTAGCCCCTCGCCTGCCCTATCCGTTGCTGTGTTGTTCCCTTCACTTTCTTGAATTGCCCAGATTTTCACACATGAAAACCTTAGCGAGCATCGGCGAAATACAAAAATGTTCTGGTCGCCCATTGACTTCAATGGGGTTCGTTGTTCGAAACGAACCCTCGAGCATCGCGGGAAGTTCGTTCCGAATAACGAACACCCGAACATTTTGGTGTTCGCTCATCTTTGATGGTTACTGGAAACGGGTTTCAAAGATACTAAAAAAATATTGGCCCATCCTTCTACCAGATCTGGGCCTTAAACAAGTTATTATTGAGTAGACAAGCGGGACATTTAGGCGAGGCCATAATCTGCAAGATATGCTGGTCCATAGTCCCTTTGAAACATCACAAGGCAGAAGAGAAGATGGATTGGGAAATTCTCAAAAGGGGTGTCATCCAAGTGGCATTTGTTTGTTATGCCCTTATAATATGAGCCCTCTGATATTTATCAATCCTTCTGACAATAAGATGTATGCTATAAGAATGTCAATTAATTGTAGGAGTAAAGATGTGCTATATGCTGCGATGTGCCCATGTCCATTGATTTAGGATTTAACCTCTCTGGCTAGACATGTTAATACCCTACATGATGGGGATGTTAATTCCATTAAGTTCTGGGGCTTATGTCTTGTTAAGCTGGGTTTGTGTCGGACTTATGTCTGGGGTTTATGTCTTGTTGATCTTGACTCTAAATAGTTACGTGAAGAGGCAAGGTGGATATTCCAACTGAATAGCCAGAGGCCTTTTATCTCATCTAGGAGACTTCTTTTTCCACTTTTATGTAATGGAGGATTAGTTGGTTATGATAGTAAGATTATGTATGTATTCACAAAGTTATATATGGTTAGTATAGATAAAAAATAATGTCTTCTTTATACCTATTATAATCCAATGACAGGTTGTGTCCCTTTTATATATATCTTTATGGATTGTGGCCATTGATATATGTAATATATGTTCAAACTCTCACAGAGGTGGACATACCAACTCTGACAAGTTGGAGAATAGTTGGTCATAGGAACACATATTTAATTTACTGTTCAAATCAATACCGAACTATTCAATGTATCACCTGTTGATGAAGTAATATCCCATTTTGCTCTACCACTACAGGTACAGGTCTCCTCCGTATCACTTACTACCATCAGTTGTTATACAATGCAGGGTTTAAGATTCTAAGTCCTACTTTTTTAGCTAATGCGTATGAGTTGGTAAGATCTGTGCTATAGCTATACAGATATACATTCAGACTCTTTTTTTACATTTTGCTCTATCTGAGCATGTGCTACAGTTCTTTATGCTTATGACCAGTCTCTAAGTCCGCAGCTGGAATCACTACGAATGTGCGGCTCCGATATTGAATGCACAAGGAAATATGATCACTTCAATGACCTAACGGTACATTTACAGGCCTCCATGAACTATTAGCTGTAGTTGGAGATTGATTGTATTAGGCTGATTTTGATGGCAATCACCAGTAAGAAGTGTTCATGGGATAATGCTATTGGGAACTCACTGCAATTTGTTTGTGATTGGCTGTATTATTAATGTGAGCCCAGTCGAACTATATTTAAGTCCTGTCACTGATTAGGTTATTTCACTATTGCCCCAATTCCCCTGATGATGCCTGCATGGATGAAATATGTTTGGGGGGAAAGCTGTGCAGTTTTTAGGCTCAGCATCAATTGCTGACTATTGAGTACTAATAATAAGGGATCTCAGGCTGCAGGACAGATCTATATATATATATATATATATATATATATATATACATGTACATTCAACTTCAGAGCACCTTCTGACTCTAAATCTTATAAATTTAAGTTTATTTCCATTTTGTTTTTGACTGCGCTATTTGTTCCGATTTCAAAAACGAAAATGAAACAAAATGGAAATAAACAGAAATATTTCCTTTTTTTTAACCCATTGAAATCAATGGGGGAAAAAGTGGATCATTCTCATTTCACTTTCATATCCGTTTTTCTACTCCACCAACGGAACAGAGAAACGGAAATGGTAAACAGGGGCTAGTGCCAGTGTGAACGAGTCCTACAACACAGCTTTGGTATATTTACATGTACATGTGTTATTTATCTGCTATTGTTTCTAACTAATATACGAACAGGAAAATTGCAGAAATCTACCATTTTTAGGGTATCATCAATGAATATATTTTGGTACCATGCTACAAAAAAAAAAAATGTTGAAAACATACAGTAGATACAATATATTTTCTAGCACAATGAGACAAGAGATGACCTTTGCTATCTTTTGTCTATTGAGCTAGCAGCAGCGAAATAGAAGCATACTTGAAGCAGATGCGCACACTTGCTGAGCTGTCAAAGTAATAGGTTTCTTATTATGCTCCCTTTTGTCTTCTTCTTAGAAGTGCTGAGCCACAGCCTCTATATAATTTCCCCAGGAGATACACATCTACTCTGGTGCTCTGTAAACCTATTGCTCATGAAAGGTATTTCCTAGCTTGCTGAAGATTAGGCTACTTTTGCTTTGAGTTATATGGCAGAAAGGGAAATTGTTAAGGACTTTATTAGTACAAAGTGGAGGTGGATTTCTCTTCATTGTGGAATAAAATAGAAGAAAACACTCAAAATTTGTTATTTCCTAAACCGTGTCTAAATTAGGAGCCCATGACTTGTGTGGTTAGGGCTAGTTTCATGGGTGAATTTTTGTGCCCGTAGTACAGTTGAGCTTCTGGCCTGACCACAGGTCTACTGACCAGAATTTAAACCATCATTGGGATCTACGATGCCGAGAGTTTGGGTCAGTAGACCCGTGGTTGGTCTGTGACACTTGTCTGCATTACGGGCGCAAAAATGTGCCCATACTGCACTTTTTTGTAACTGGCCTCAGCAATTCCTCACTTAGCATTTTTTTCAGAAATACACCATGTTTTTTCTTGTCAAAGACCTGTAGGCCAACAGGGAGTTCTCAGATGTATTAGCAACAGTATGTTTGTTCTTGTTCCCTTTTTTCCCTCATTTTTAATGTGTTTCCTTGGTCCAAGATTTTCCCCACGGACTTCTCTGCAGAAAAAAAAATGCATGTCAAAAATTTGTAATCAAAAAAACCTCCATCCATAAAAAAATACATTGGCCTAGCCCAAAAACCAGCCACTAAAACAGTGTTTGAGCAAAGCCTCCCTTGGGCTCTAAACTGAAATGTATACTCCTACACAGGAATAGTTTTCAGCTGTGTGATGTTTGCCGGGTTTCTTGAATGCACAATACATCTTAAATCCCAATAGCATCTTTATGGTATTTAGAACCTTATAAGGTTGTATCATGTTGCAAGGCATATATTTGGTTGACTTTCAATCTTCTGACAGACTCAAACACCCTTTGGTACAATGAAGAATTCATACTGAACTCTATAGTGTTGAGTTACACATTCCCTGATGTATCAAGGCAGTCCAAACCCACAACATTTGCCCCATCATGCTTTACAGTTACTGTCAAATTCTTTTAGGATCTTATGCCTTGCTCTTGGTCTGAACTTTCTAGAACAGCCTGGCCTGGCCAAGTTGGATAGGAGTGGATAGGTGATAAAAGTCATCTCTGGAAGTACTGCTTAAAGTTGCCTACTTATTTCATCATTTCTTTCTAACCTTTAATGGAGTAAAATGTACCTTCCCCTGACATTGTCTTACACAACAGGATGTAGTGTATTTCCCAACTTACCACTTTTCTATTACCAGTTCACACAACAAAAGGTTCCTTACATCTAATTTCTACATGCAGTCCTTCTTGTCATTATAATTTACTCAGGATGAGGCAAAAATCAACAGACAATCAATAGAAATCATAGAACATAAGAAATTCCCACTTGTCTTACTAAACTGTAGCAAAATAAACAGTTTAGCTTTACGGGATAAATGGCCAACGAAATTGAAACTGGAATCAGTTGTTTCAAAATATAAATTAATGCACTTGAATAAAAGGAATCCTCTGTCTCAGGGCTCAGTCAGACAGACTGTGCATCTTTTTTGCGTTTGCGATTAGCATCTATTAGAACCAATGATTTTCAATGGCAGCGGTCAAATGTCCAATTTTTTACCTGTGCACAAAAATTCGCTCCGGTTTTTTTGGATGTGAAACCCCCGGGTGCTGTCACATCCAGGGGTTTAACCTTGTGGTCAATGAGGCCAGCAGCAGTAGAGCGGCAGCCCCATTGATAACATACAGAGAAGATCGTGATCCTCTGGCACAGCTGTGACAGAGGATTTCTTCATCTCTGCAGGGAGTCCCCTCATCACTGAACACTGTGACAGCATTGTCCCAGTTGAAAAGTAATAGGAATAGAACAGCATGCCTGGGTTTAGTAAATATGCATCAAAATGCTTTATTTCTCCATATACACAAATGACATGCAATGTTTCAACCCCATCTGGCGTCTTTGTCGATGAATGTCTGAGAGCTGCCCCTGATTGGCTGAGCGCAGGGACCAATCACAGTCAGCGCTCAGCTGTCATTCAATGGCTGAGCGGTGTCTGTGATTGTTCACAGCACTCAGCCAATCAGAGGCAGCCCTTTCAGCAGGTGGGAATTTTAAATGACAAAAGTGGAAGTTTTTTGCACACTGTTTGGTGGAAAAAATGCACACCAATATCAAAAAACCTCATTCCAACTTTGAAGCATGATGGATGGAGCATCATGGTTTGGGGCTGCTTCGCTGCCTCGCGGTCTGGACACCTTGTGATCATCGAAGAGACAATAAATTCTAAGGGGAATGAAAACATTTTACAGTAAGATGTTAGGACCAGTTTATGACCTTAAATTGAAGATACATTGGGTGATCTACAAGACTATGACTAGAGATGAGCGAGCATACTCGTCCGAGCTTGATACTCGTTCGAGTATTAGGGTGTTCGAGATGCTCGTTACTCGAGACGAGTACCACGCGATGTTCGAGTTACTTTCATTTTCTTCCCTGAGAAATTTGCGCGCTTTTCTGGCCAATTGAAAGACAGGGAAGGCATTACAACTTCCCCCTGCAGAATTCAAGCCCTATACCACCCCCCTGCAGTGAGTGGCTGGCGAGATTAGGTGTCACCCGAGTATTAAAATCTGCCCTCCCGCGGCTCGCCACAGATGCCTTCTGACATAAATCAGGGAAAGTGCTGCTGCTAGTGCTGCTGCTATAGGGAGAGCGTTAGGAGTTATTTTAGGCTTCAAGAACCCCAACGGTCCTTCTTAGGCCATAGAAATCGCAGATCGCACCTATGTGCGATCTGCGATTCCTGTTCTCTTCTCTATATGCGCTCAATGGGGCCGGCGGAAGCAGCGCCGACCCCATTGAGAACATATAGAAGACAAATCATTCTTCTCTGCCACAGTTGTAACAGCTGTGGCAGAGAAGAACGATGTTTGCCCATTGAATTCAATGGAGCCGGCAATACAGCAGGTTCCACTGAAAGCAATGGGCTGCCGGCGATCGCGGGATGAATTGTCGGGAAGGGCTTAAATATATAAGCCCTTCCCTGCAATTCATCCAGAAATGTGTTACAATAAAAATATATACCGTATGTACCGGTGTATAAGGCGACGGGGCGTATAAGACGACCCCCCAACTGTCACCTTATACGTCGGGAATACAGCGGAGCAAAGAATAAAAATCATTACTCACTTCTCCTGGCGTTCTGCGGCGCTGCTGCAGGCTGTCGCTCCCTCCTGGTCCCCGGCAGAGCATTGCTTTCTGGACACAGGGCTTGAAATCCCCGCCTCCAGAAAACACACGTGCCTTCAGCCAATCACAGCCATTCAATGACATCATTGTCATTGGCTGTGATTGGCTGAAGGCACGTGTGTTTTCTGGAGGCGGGGATTTCAAGCCCTGTGTCCAGAAAGCAATGCTCTGCCGGGGACCAGGAGGGAGTGACAGCCTGCAGCAGCGCGGCAGAACGCCAGGAGAAGTGAGTAATGATTTTTATTCTTTGCTCCGCTGTATTCCCGGCGTATAAGGTGACAGTTGGGGGGTCGTCTTATACGCCCCATCGCCTTATACGCCGGTATATACGGTATATATTTTTATTGTAACACATTTCTGGATGAATTGCAGGGAAGGGCTTATTTATTTAAGCCCTTCCCGACAATTCATCCTGCGATCGCCGGCAGCCCATTGCTTTCAGTGGAACCTGCTGTATTGCCGGCTCCATTGAATTCAATGGGCTAGCATCGTTCTTCTCTGCCACAGCTGTTACAGCTATGGCAGAGGAGAACGATCTTTATGCTGACAGTGGGGGGGGGGGGCCCACTCTTGCCGCTATTGTGGCTTAATAGTGGGACCTGTGAACTTGAGATGCAGCCCAACATGTAGCCCCTCGCCTGCCCTATCCGTTTCTGTGTCGTTCCCATCACTTTCTTGAATTGCCCCGATTTTCACAAATGAAAACCTTAGCGAGCATCGGCGATATACAAAAATGCTCGGGTCGCCCATTGACTTCAATGGAGTTCGTTACTCGAAAAGAAACCTTGGGGAATGCGAAAAGTTCATCCCGAGTAACGAGCACCCGAGCATTTTGGTGCTCGCTCATCTCTAACTATGACCCAAAGAACACATACATGGTCACACATAAGACACTGCTCTGCTACTTAGGCTCTACATAATGTGTTGTCTGCTGCTCAGTATGTGAAACATGCCTCCTCCAGAGACAAGAAGGATGGAGAGTACTGGAGAGAGCAATCAGGAAGGAAGACGGGATGCGTGATGTCCAGTTCTTCAGGGAGGGGGTAGAGGTTCAGTTTTCCTGATCGGCTTGGAGATTCCAGCGTAGATGTGAGGGCAGCCTAACATGTTTGTCTTAAGTAATAGTCTGCTCTCACAGTCACCGGTATTTACCGCGCCAACCGCGGTTCAATGCTGCCATTGATTTTAATGGGGCCTTGTAGATCAGTGTCCAAATGTGGCATTTCTAATGTGCGATTTTGGAGCGCTCTCTGCTGTATTTTCACAATTTAGCACTTTTTAACACACCTCATCACCAATCACAGGGATATGATGCGCTAAAAATTACTGTTAAGCGCTGTAACATGTGTTCGAAACTACAGTGCAAAATCGTGGTAAAATGCTGCGGTTTCTGAACGCATGTGTGCGAGCCGCTTTATAGTTCTTGACTATTTTAGAAAAATTTGACTTACCAAACTGCGAATGTTTGTGTGTCTTGTTTGTAAATCCCCAGTGAGGTTTTCTAAGGAGTTTTCTTAATTTTAAATTTAGGTACCTGCTGAACTGTAAATATGATTTTCCTTCAAGACAAAAAGCAAAGATTTCTATGTAGAGTGGTAGAAGCTGTGCTAGAAACACGAGGCGCTAATTATCTCCGTGGTTCTTGAAATATGTTGCTACAAACTAGTTGTAGCCCGCTTTCAGTTTATCATGCAGCTGACATATAACAGTTTATACTTAACATAGCATGGACTGCCATGTAAGCCAACATTTTCCAACCCCTATAGCAGTGTTCCAGTCGCCTCTACTGTTCTCTGCACTGTAATAGCTGTGGCAAAATCTAGTTTGGTATTTAAAGTGAACAGCCACCCTTAAATACCAACTTGTATTTTTATCTTAATATGTTCATAAAGTAAGTGCTAATACATTTCTTGATATATCTTTTAGAATGGACGGAGATTTGTTTTTCTGATACCAAGTTCCTGTATTGACATAGCATTGAAACTTACCTTGATGGCTACCCGCATCATCTGCTGGAGAGAACGGACCTTACTGCATACTGTTCTGCATACAGAAGCCAATAACAGCAATGTATATTAAGCTCATAGGCTTTTTCTAGTGCTGGCTCGAGAGTTGCTTTACATCTATTTCTATGCAAAAGGAGTTCTTCACCCGATAAACATAGCCACAAGAGAGATATGCTATAAAATTAGTCCTCAGGGGATTTTAAACCATAAACCAATAGGATGATCACAGGTGAAAATTCACTTTAAGATGACACTTTGGCACAACATATCTTCCCCCTATCACAGATTTGTAATGCCAAAGTTATTTTTTAGAGGTGGGACCTCCAACTTTGAAAGAGAAATCCAACGCTTTTCCAATTCTTGGTCAATGGTTAGGGGAGGGGTAGATGCGCCCGGAGGAGGCTTCTAGTTGAACATGTCTGCATGGTTGTGGGTATTTTGTGACTGTTCATTGTTCCTGGGGCTGGAAGTATGAAAGGTGGGCTCACTCAACGTTGATCTTGGCTTAGGAGCTTTCTCCATAGTATTTCCTTTATTAGATCTTCTATATCTGTTACCATAGTACCCAATCAGGTTCTAGGTATTATTTTTTTTACTTTGATTTAAAAAGAGAAATTTTGAGAAGTATAATCACTTTGAGCTAATTTCTGTCTTGCATGCATCTATATACCTTTAGACAGAAGCTAAATATAATAATGTCCAATTTTGACTAACTGTTGGTTTGAGTATATTGCACAAGAATCCACTGGCAATGACATGTCAGATGGGTGACCACTGACTAGGATCTTTGGAAACTTGGGGACATTCACTGTATTAGAAACGTTATCTATCTGGGCTCAGAGCGGTATGGCCACCTGTTAAACTCGCTCTGTCCAGGCTTCTAAACAGCTACACCCAAGCATTACCTTCATCCTCCCAAATTTTTTCCAGCCAGTGGAGAATACCCCGCATCATCTCAGCATGACCCGGCACAGGAAGGGTTTTGCCTGCGATTAAAGCAAAGACTACGCAAGCTGCACACCTAGCAATGGCCCCACTCCTCCCTCATGATCTCTTGCCTACTCTTCTACACCATTTTCCACTGGCGCTCCTACTCCACTCACAAGCACCAGCATTCACGTCTACAGGCTCCACAGTGGCATATACAGCAGAGGAGGTACACTCCTATCCTCCTATGGTGTAGGGTAAGGGAGAACAAACTAGGGCTGCTTCCCTGACAGCACGAGGAAAAGTTCAAGCCTCATCCAGGCCTGCTTCTAAATGAAAGAAGTTGGCACCCACAGTGAGCCCTGGCAGGGACTTAAGACCCTAAGATGACAGCATAGAGGACCATCTTGACTATACCCCCCAATCAAGATCTGCAGATTCAGGTCTGTTTCTAACCCCCCCAAAAAAATTAAAGCATGAGAACAAAACATTTCCAAACCAGCAGCCTTCACACAAAGTAGGAAAGGCATTATTGTTAGACAATCATTTAATCAATATGTCTCCCTCAAACAGCTCAGTTAAACAACAGACTAGATGGGATCCCCAAGTGGACATTAACAGTCTAGATACTGATATCACTCATCCTAATATAACTTCAACAGTCGATTCCATAAATGCGATAGCCACTAGCAACCAAACTGCTTCGGAAGTTTTTTTGAAGGAAGCTATGCTAGCATTACGTAACTCCATTTCAAAGGACATTGCCAAAGCCATAGCTACAGTTTCATCTAATGTTGATGCTTTGGGAGAGAGGATGGATCGAAAGGAACAAAAAATGGGCTATATTCCACAGCCAATAACACATTGGTGGATGTACATAACTCACATGAAGAACTCGAGGACCTAAAATCTTAAACTACTGATAAAGAAGAAAGAAACTGGAGAAATAATGTACAATTCTGAGACATCTCAGAATCGGTGTCACCTATGGAACGTTCCTCAAAATACAGAAACTGATTCACACTTTACCGCCAGACTGTTCACCTCAAGAGTTAGCCATCGATCATGCTCACAGGCTACTTCAAACATCTCCCAAATTTGACATCACACGGTGTTATTGATCATATTTAGAGAGGAGCGAGCACCAAAATGCTCGAGTGCTCGTTACTCGAGTCGAACTTTCAGTGATGCTCGAGAGTTCGTTTCGAGTAATGAACCCCATTGAAGTCAATGGGCGACTCGAGCATTTTTGTATATGACTGGTGCTCCGCTAAGGTTTTCATTTGTGAAAATCTTAACAAATCACCAAAGTCATGTAAAAAACACAGAAATGGATAGGGCAGGCGAGGAGCAACATGCAGGGCTGCATTTCGGGCTCCGAGGTCTCACTATTAAGCCACAATAGTGGCAAGAGTGAGACCTCCCCCCCCTGTCAGCATAAAGATCGTTCTCCTCTGCCACAGCTGTAACTGCTGTGGCAGAGAAGAACGATGTTAGCTCATTGAATTCAATGGAGTCAGCAATACAGCCGGCTCCATTGAAAGCAATGGGCTGCTGGCGAGCGCTGGATGAATTTTCGGGAAGGGCTTAAAAATATAAGCCCTTACCTGAAAATCATCCTAAAATGTGTAAAAATAAAAAAATAAAAATTATGTCAGCATTAAGATCGTTCTCCTCTGCCACAGCTGTAACTGCTGTGGCAGAGAAGAACGATGTTAGCCCATTGAATTCAATGGAGCCGGCAATACAGCTGGCTCCATTGAAAGCAATAGGCTGCCGGCGAGCGCGGGATGAATTTTCGGGAAGGGCTTAAAAATATAAGCCCTTACCTGAAAAAGAAAGATTTTAGTGTAAAAAAGAATAAAAATGCAGGCATTCTCTTCAATGCAGCCGCTGCTGCTGCCGGCGACTCCATTGAAGACAATGGTCCGCTGGCACACCTGAATTCTTTTTCAGGGAAGGGCTTTACATATAAGCCATTCCCTGGAAATGAATTAAAAGTGATTTAAAAAACAAAAAAATAGATACTCACCTCCCTTCAGCTGCCGGGGCACAGCCGTCTTCTCCTGCTGTCCCCTGCACTGTGGTGCTGAACTGCTGTCATTCAGCTGAGAGCTGCGCTGAGCCAATCAGAGGCAGCATTCACTCACCCATTCATGAATTCATGAATGGGTGTAAGTGAGATCTGCCTCTGATTGGTCAGGCTGTGACCAATCAGAGGCAGCTCATTCAGCAGACGGGGGTTTTAAATCCCCGGCTGCTGAATACTACAGAGAGCAGTTCAGGAGAACTTTTTTTTTATTTTTACACATTTCTGGATGAATTGCAGGGAAGGGCTTATATATTTAAGCCCTTCCTGAAAATTCATCCAGCGCTAGCCGGCAGCCGATTGCTTTCAATGGAGCCGGCTCCATTGAATTCAATGATCAGTGCTCATTTAATCGAGACGAGCACCGCGAGGTGCTCGTCTCGAGTAACGAGCATCTCCAGCACCCTATTACTCGAACGAGCATCAAGCTCGGATGAGTATGCTCGCTCATCTCTAATCATATTCACTTCTTTACAGTAAAAGAACAGCTTATGCTAAAATCCAAAAAAACTACCTTTACTTTTAGACCCTTACCAAAATATTGCAAGATTTGTAGATCTGTTGCAAACCACTATTACATCTCAGAAGAAACTCTCACCAGTCACCTACATTTTAAGGAAGCACGCAATTCCTTATAAATGGCGTTTCCCCACAAATGTGATTACCAAAAAAAATGGTTATACCCACACCTTCAGCTCCTTGGAAGAAGGAATGGAACTGTTTTAGCTATGCGTTTATCTTCAACATCTAAACTCAAACAAAACACAACCAAGTCCCAATCACCATCTCTCAAGCTGGCCAAATGATGGACCTCAGTGACAAGAGCTGGCTGACGACATTAATTTTTAAGCCTCTTAGTAGGCCTTGGACAAGAACTGTTCTACAATTTACTCCCACTCTCCAGTCTCACACACTGCTCACAACATCTCGATTCCATGGTAAGACCTTTTCATTCAGTTTTTAGTGATTGTTTAGTACTCAAATGATGTATTTCAAAATCCTCTAGCAATTGTTTCTTTTTCTTTGGTTAGAAATGAACATTAACTTTAACCTTACCTAACATTACATTATATCTTCAATACTATGTATGCCATTGTACTGAACCTGTATTTAATTGTGACAAATATGTCAACTTTTCCTTATTTCTTCTGTTAACTCCAAACTCAATAAAAATTATTGTAAAGAAATAATCTTTCTTTTTGTGACTGTAACTAGTAATGGATTATATGAAAAGTCCCTATTCCAAAATATTAATACACATTGTGGCTGTTAACAGACACATTGAATTTGGGGGTTTATATAAGGTTAACTCTTCAGCTTGCTTATTCCTTTGTTGAGAAACTGATTGAAAACCTGAAAGGCAGCAAAGTGTATAACACAGCGGCCATTGACTGCAAGAACATAGGCTGGTGGGAGCTGCAATCCTGGCTAGAAGAAGCACATGTGAAGGGGTGTTCCTAGCTGGCATTGAAGAATGGGGTGGGTTGGTAACCCTATGCCCCTGGCCAGTGAGAAGTTAGCTGCCCTGGATTTTTTTTTCTCTATCTGTGTAACTGAGTCATCACAGCTTCAGAGTTTTTTCAGGAGTTTTTCTCTATCCCATATATATACACACACACACACACACACACACACACACACACATATATGTGTGTGTGTGTGTTAAGAACTGATGTCTTGAAGTCCACTGTTGAAGTGGGGTATTTTGAAGGATTTTATGGACAGTTACAGCATCGTTGGTTATACTCCGTGGTTGAGGCATGTAATCTGTTATTTATGATTAAAACATGTTAAATAATGCTGTGGCCTACCCCCACTTGACCCAACATCAAAATTTGGCATGTAAAACAAATTATATCAGACTGTTGTTAACAGAAGCCGTGATGCTGTATTAGAATCATTAAAGGGGTTGTCCCGCGCCGAAACGGTTTTTTTTTTTTCAATAGCCCCCCCGTTCGGTGCGAGACAAATCCGATGCAGGGGTAAAAAAAAAAAAACGGATAGTACTTACCCGAATCCGCGCGCTCCGGTGACTTCTTACTTACCTTGCGAAGATGGCCGCCGGGATCTTCACCCACGGTGGACCGCAGGTCTTCTCCCATGGTGAACTGTGGGCTCTGTGCGTTCCATTGCCAATTCCAGCCTCCTGATTGGCTGGAATCGGCACACGTGACGGGGCGGAGCTACGAGGAGCAACTCTCCGGCACGAGCGGCCCCATTCAGAAGGGAGAAGACCGGACTGCGCAAGCGCGTCTAATCGGGAGATTAGACGCTGAAATTAGACGGCACCATGGAGACGAGGACGCTAGACACGGAACAGGTAAGTGAATAACTTCTGTATGGCTCATATTTAATGCACGATGTATATTACAAAGTGCATTAATATGGCCATACAGAAGTGTATACCCCCACTTGCTTTCGCGGGACAACCCCTTTAAACGAAGACCTGACAGTTCTGGCAAATGTTCTATATTAAAGGCATGGTTCAGAAGCTGTATCGTGTCTCCTTAATGAGAGCACCCAAAAAGTGTGTGAAGACACCTAGGGAGTGAGTGGCTCAGGGGATGGTATAGTCTCTCTCTCCTTGGGGAAAGACTATACCATATGACACTTCTTCTCACCCACGTCATAGGCCTCTCACAGACTAAGCCAAAAGCCTGCTGCACACTGAGAAGGGACAATCACCTTGAAACAGTCTGTCTGTGCATGGTCTTCTGGCTTGGTTTCATATTCCCAATGATTGTTAAGACTTGTTATAAGTCATTTTGATTTGAAGGAATGCTGCCATCCAATAGATGGCGCTATAGAGGTACTTTTCCCTCTTTCTTATTTGCATAAATTTCGCAGAGGAGCTAGCATTGCCTTATAAGTCTCCTTACTCATCTTTTAGGTGTCCTCACACCCCATTGGGATGCTCTCATTAGAAAGAGACTATAACATCCCCTGACCCACTTACCCCCTAGGTGTCTTCACACACTTGGGTGCTCTCCTTAAGGAGACACAACACCACTTCTGACCCACATCATAGGCCCCTCACAGACTAAGCCAGAAGCCTGCTGCACACTGAGGAGGGGCAATCACCCCAAAATAGTCTGTCTGTGCATGGTCTTCTGGCTTGGTTTCATATTCCCAATGACTGTTAAGACTTGTTATAAGT
The DNA here is from genome assembly GCF_035609145.1 of Eleutherodactylus coqui. Classification (NCBI taxonomy): domain Eukaryota; kingdom Metazoa; phylum Chordata; class Amphibia; order Anura; family Eleutherodactylidae; genus Eleutherodactylus; species Eleutherodactylus coqui. The sequence continues at coordinate 242,230,449 of NC_089841.1, read as the reverse complement.
CACTTTGATTTGAAGGAATGCTGCCATCCAATAGATGGTGATGTAAAGGCATTTTTCCATCTTTCTTATTTGCATATTAAAGGCAAGAATAGCGATGCATGAGCTGAACCTTACTAAATGCGTGTGACTACCCCAACTTACAGACCTATCAAATACATCTTGATGATTGTAGTACTAAATTAAAATATGTTACAGCATTGAAATAATTATATTTGTAGACAACTGGAGATTTCAGGTTTGGATGTTTTACATTCTTTTTCTTTTACCTGCTTTGAGTTTATGTACGAAGCATCCCCACCCATATTATACTGATATGTATTTGAATTTCTTTTGTCATTTTTGATCCTTTTACATTGAATTTAAATAGTAAGTGTTATTAAATGTAGAGCGCTAACATCTGCTCACAAGTTGTGACTCCATCCAGATATTGGCCAAAATCTACAGTAGAAGTACACAAGACAAACATTTCATTTTCATGACAGACTCTCATAACGGAATCAATAGATACAGAAACGTTAAAATCAATGAGGCACATACTGTAATGTGAAAGAGGGAGCCATACAATGCATGTCCCTTGGCACTTAATCAAAGGACTAAATAGAGCAGAACAGAACAATATTGAAGTAGTCACAAGGATGTTCAATTATATTCCAAGGGGTAAACAACACGCAGAAACAATTACAATACAAAAGTAAACATGTCGCCATAAAATACTGTACATTGCTATTGGTAATCACTTATTACAAACATCCCAAAGGTTGCAGATTACAATGTCCTCTTGCATTGGAATTAATTCCTGCCCCCAGCACTTCTTATAAGAAAAAAAAAATCTTTATTAGAAAATAGAATCCTAGAATGGTAGAGTTAGAAGGGGCCTCCAGAGTCATCTGGTCCAACCCCCTGCTCAGTGCAGGATCACTAAATCATCCCAGACTGATGTCTGTCCAGCCTTTGTTTGAACACTTTCATTGAGGGAGAACTCACCACCTCCTGTGCTAACCTGTTCCACCCTCACTGTCAGAAACGTTTTTCTAATATCTAATCTGTGTCTCTTCCCTTTCAGTTTCATCCTATTGCTTCTAGTCTTTCCTTGTGCAGATGAGAATAGGGCTGATCCCTCTGCACTGTGACAGCCCTTCAGATATTTGTAGACAGCTATTAAGTCTCCTCTTAGCCTTCTTTTTGCAAGGTAAACGTTCCCAGATCCTTTAACCGTTCCTCATAGGGCATGGTTTGCAGACCGCTCACCACCCTCGTAACTCTTCTCTGAACTTGCTCCAGTTTGTCGATGTCTTTTTAAAATTGGGGTGCCCAGAACTGGACACGGTATTCCAGATGAGGTCTGACCAAGGAAGAGTAGAGGGGGATAATTACCTCACGTGATCTAGACTCCATGCTTTTCTTAGTACATCCCAGAATTGTGTTTGCTTTTTTGCTGCTGCATCACATTGTTGACTCATGTTCAGTCTATTATTTATTAGTATACACAAGTCTTTTTCACATGTGCTGCTGCTTAGCTCAATTCCTCCTATTCTGTGTGTGCATTTTTCATTTTTCACGCCCAGATGTAGGACTTTGCATTTCTCCCTGTTAAATACCATTCTGTAAGTTGCCGCCCACTGTTCAAGCTTTTCTAGATCTTTTTCAATCCTCTGTCTCACTTCTCTAGTGTTAGCTATCTCCCCAGCTTTGTGTCATCTGCAAATTTGATCAGTGTCCTCTATTCCCTCATCTAGATCATTTATTAATGTGTTGAACAACACTGGCCCCAGGACAGAGGCTTGTGGTACCCTACTTGAGACATTCTTCCAGCTGGATGTGAAGCCATTTATGACCATTCTTTGAGTACGAGCACTCAGCCAGCTGGGAATATATCCATAGAAGGGTAAAAATACTCACATGTGCTATAAATAAGACTTAGTTTTTTGCCAAAACGCCTAGGTCCTTGTTCACACATGTGAGTGTTTTTACCCTTCTACGGATATATTCTAATAAAGATTAATTTTTTTAATGAGAAGTGCTGGAGCTTTCTACATCATTTTTTCCACATTGCATTCCTGAGAAACCGAATTGGCGTTGTTCTCTGTGCACTCCCTTATTGGAGGTTGGTAGTTTGGCAAAACACTGTGAATCAAGATTTTTGGTGAGCTGTATTTAACCTTTTTTCTGTTTATAAATGTTAATCCTTGCCCTATACCACAAGCTGTTCCAAGCGACTTGTAAGTGCTCCAGGGAATGAACAGCTATGGTGGTCTAATGTTCACACTCACTTTCGGACTTGTGTCTGTGGCCTTGGTTTCTCACACTACAATAGGGGTGCCCCATCATACAGGTGAGCAGCTCCACCACTCTGGGAGTAGTGGCTGTCGTGGCTGCGATAAGCCCTAACTCATGCAGAGACTCCTGCTAGGGAAAGAGTCCAGCCTACCATGCGTCATAAAAGAGTCGCACGGCAGTGCTGAGGAGGCAAAGTGCCTGTATTGTGGTGCCAGATAGTGCCTTGTAAAGCCCCTCTGCCAGCCAGTGCTGGAGAGGGAAGGCTAGAGAGCCACACAAAGCGCAGGTGATAGAGCGCTGTGTGAGGTAATTGTATGGGAGTTCCATCCCCTTGGTTTACAATAGGAAAAGTGTTATGGTGCTAGGCCCCCACCTACGCCAAGCCCCATGTCACATGATGGCAGCCATATTGACCACAGGAAAAATTTAGCTGTGTCAGAAGGGAGAGGCAGAGGTGCAGATAGAGGTTGGCAGCTCGAGCCACAGCAGCAGGGACTCTTGAGGTCGCAGAAGCTGCAGAAGGGATCCAGAAAGAGAACACCAGCAAGCACTGATGAGCTGGAGGCTGACAAGCACTGCCTGATAGAAAACTGTCTAGACTCTTGGAAAGAAAGTCCCCACAACATGTAGGAAGAAAGGGAGGCTTCCTCCCTGCAGAAATCTGAATGCACAGGTGTGATGCATGCTTCAACAGGTCTGCATGTTGGAGGTAGTGCAGATGAAGAAGTAAAAGTGGACAACTAAAGGGGTATTAAGCAAGTGTGAGTGTAGTACTACCTTCGGGACTGCATGATATATTATCCCTAGTCAGGGTGAGGGATAAGGACTCAAGAGACTGTAATAAGGCAAGCGTAGTATAGTTATAATGATTATAGGTTAGGTAATGTAAGGCCTTGTGCGGTGGCCCAGAGCTGACCCTGGGCTGGGGAAGACAGCGGGGTAGATGAAACACTTACTTTGTCAGGGGTGACTCTACCATCTTCTCCCTTCTAGGCCCGTAGGGTAGTTGACTCTGCCATCCGCAGATCCCGCACACAATAACCGTAGGGAGCATAGCTCAATACCTGTTTGTCTCCGTGACGCCAATGCCCCATTATGATGATAACAAGAGTCCACAACTAAAGGAATAGATTTTTTGGTTTCTCTTTTACTGGTTAACACACGGTAGTTCCACAGTCTTTAGCAAATATAGCCAGAAATATTTAGATTAAAGGGGTTGTCCCGAGGCAGCAAGTGGGTCTATACACTTCTGCATGGCCATAATAATGCACTTTGTAATGTACATTGTGCATTAATTATGAGCCATACAGAAGTTATAAAAAGTTTTATACTTACCTGCTCCGTTGCTGGCGTCCTCGTCTCCATGGTGCCGACTAATTTTCGCCCTCCGATGGCCAAATTAGCCGCGCTTGCGCAGTCCGGGTCTTCTTCTTTTCTGAATGGGGCTCCGTGTAGCTCCGTGTAGCTCCGCCCCGTCACGTGCCGATTCCAGCCAATCAGGAGGCTGGAATCGGCAATGGACCGCACAGAAGCCCTGCGGTCCATGGAGACAGAGGATCCCGGCGGCCATCTTCAGCAGGTGAGTATGAAGACGCCGGACCGCCGGGATTCAGGTAAGCGCTGTGCGGGTTGTTTTTTTAACCCCTGCAGCGGGGTTGTCTCACGCCGAACGGGGGGGGGGGGGGGTTAAAAAAAAAAAAAACCCGTTTCGGCGCGGGACAATCCCTTTAAGATCCTCTCTCTTGCGCGCGTACACTCACTATTGTGGTGGACAGCTGAGGGAACAATGCACCTGCCATCTCCTACTCCAGGGAAACAGGGTTTGTTCGAAGCACTCTCCATAGGAAAGCCACTCCATTACAGCAGAAGTGAGCCCGGGACAAGGCACGGGTAAGCTCCTGATCTCCTGCCTCCTCACATGGTTTCCAGCGGCCATTGTACTGGCTCATGCATCCCTGAGCAGCTCAGACTTCTCACTCCTTCCTCCGACAACTCCAGACTTAAAAAAATCGCCAAAAAGACGTGGCCATGCGGAGCATTGGATTCCAATGTGTTCATGCAAATGAATGATTTTTTGCCCCAAAAAATAATTGTGCCAGGAAAAATAGCACATATTCGACCATTTTCGTTCTCTGGTTTTATACGTCACGTAAAAAGATATGTCTTGTCCTATCTTTTGTTTAGCAAAATATTTATTGGTTTTATGATGTTCCACAATATATCAATCCAGAATTACAATATTCCAGTCATGTGTGAAGTCCAGCGGCAAGTAGATTGAACAGATAAATCAGGAGTTACAGTGCCAGATATCATTTCTAATAAACATACAAAGTACAATAAAAGTAAAGTGCCAATTGCCCTATCTTTTGACTTGATACACGGGAGGCTCCTATAAATTTCTATGGAAGCTGAAACAAGAGAGAGGGAGGGAGTTACCCTACGTACAATGCTGGGAAAAGTAGCCAGCTTGCCCTAATTAAGCATTAATTGCCATTCTGATCATTTCTGCCGATTGTTGGTTTCCATCACTTGAGCATATTATTTAATATTCATGCAGCAGCGTCGTGTGAATGGCATGAAACACGTGAATAATGATCAGGACTGGATTGCGGCAAATCTTCTTTCATGCATTTATATGGTGCGCATGGGTGAACGTAAATACGCATACAGTCGTGTCATGAAGGTATAAGCGTGGCTTCCCATGAGTTTATGCGCTAGATGCATGTGATAGCGCGCTGTTTTTGCGCTGTGAATGTCCCGTTATCGCATGCGTATCTGCGCAGTTTACTGTACTTTTCGACTGACCATGACGATTCACATGGGCACAGGACACATCTGCATCCAAATTTAAAAGGCCAATCAGCCTAATTAGTCCCCAGTGTGGTCTTTTCCACCACAAAATAGTGCAGCATCTCGAGAGCGCGGGTCTTGGGTGTGCATTTGCGCACACCCCATAGAGACCTATGGGGCCTTTGGTGCACAAATGCGCACTAAAATAGAGCATGCTATATTAAAAATGAGAAAAGGAAAATGAACCCATTGAACAGTCCGATGGGCAGTCCTATCAGTGAATGACAGCAGTGTACATACAGAGGTAGCTGATAGCTCCGCCCACTGGGCTGTTCAGCTCTGAATGAGCATATATATAAATGAATAAAATACAAGTTCTACTGAATCTTTCCCCATAAAACTATATATCCATCTGCTCGCTGCTCCTGCTCTATAACATCATGCTTGCAGATCAGACACCATGTTCAACATGATAGGTTCCCTTTAAATTGTCAATAAAGTGTTGGAATTCAGTTGTAGAAAAGCTAGGAATTCTGAGTGTTTTGTTACACTGTTTGTTGTGCGAGATCGTGGTGTAAGAAGTGATTGTATTTTTGATGGTGCGATTGCGACTTCTGCTAATAAGGACTCAGCGAAGGCACGGGACAGGCTATTTACAGCTAAGGCATTGGGCTCATCCTATTAATATGATGGTGTATTCCATGCATTATATTGCCAACTTCTCCAGTATCCTGAAAAATTTGAGAATTATTTAAGCGTGTAAATAGAAATATTTTACAGATTGCTGGGATATAGACAATATAGACATGACTACATTAAGAAGGAGTACCAGGTTACGAAAAAGTATATGTCTAGAGCAAAGACTGGTGCTAACATCATGGTAAGTATGATATAATTAAGTATTACTACAGACATAGTGGACGAAACTTGCATCATAATTAGGGATGAGAGAGCATGCTCATTCGAGCATTAGCATACTCGAGAGTACTCGTTACTCGAGCGAGCACCAAGTGGTGCTCGAGAAACAAGCACCTCACCACATATTTTCAATGAAGCCACTTTACATATAAGCCCTTCCCTGAAAAACAATGATTTTAGTGTTAAAAAAAAAAAATTAAACTTACCTCTCCACTGCTGCCGTGTCCCCCGCCCGTCTTTCATTCGGCGAGAGCTGCCTGTGATTGGCTGAGCTCCTCAGCCAATCACAATCAGCTCTTTCAGCAGGCGGGGATTTTAAATCCCCGCCTGCTGATAGAACAGCACTACAGCGTGGAGAAGACGTGGCTAAGCCCTGGCAGCTGAAGGGAGGTGAGTATGTATTTTTTTTGTTTTTTACACTACTTTTACTGTTTTTTCAGGGAAGTGCTTATATTTAAAGCCCTTCCTTGAAATCCATTGATGGAGTGTCGGCAGCAGGATCCTCTACTGCAGCTGTCATGTGTGACACCTGCGGTAGAGAATTGAAGAATTCCTCTGCTGCATCTGTCACAGATGTGGCAGATGTAGCAGCATTGAATTCTTTTTACTAGCGGGGATAAAAGAAACATCTACCGCCCCTGCAGATGTGTTCTTCATCCCCGCTGGGGACACGGCAGCAGCGGAGAGGTAAGTTTATTTTTTTACACTAAAATTACTGTTTTTCAGGGAAGGGCTTATATGTAAAGCCCTTCCATGAAAAACAATTCAGGGGTGCCGGCAGACCATTGTTTTCAATGGAGCCAACGGCAGCAGCCGCGGCTCCATTGAAAACAATGCAGAGCATGGGTCACCTTGAAAAATGCTCGAGTCTCCCATTGACTTACTCCAAACGAGCTCTCGTGCATTACGAAAAGCTCGGCTTGAGTAATGAGTACCCGAGCATTTTGGTGCTCGCTCATCTCTAATCATAATGCTTATTCCCACGTCCAATTGCAAATTTCTGTGTCTATTTGGTTGTAGTTCACCTTATACTGTATATCCCATTTTGATGCTGTGCTGATTGCTTAAATCCACATGCAGTTACATTGTATTGTATATTGCTGCAGAAGTGAACTGCAAAAATTTGGACGCAAATCTACAATGTCTGAAATCACTATAATGTCATTTGTTTTGACAATTTCAACCAATGTTTTGGGGCAGGCAGACCGTTAACTGGCAAGTGTGAAGAGTTTTACCCCTCTCCACTATTAGTTGCAGTCCTCAATTAGTGGAATGTTTACAGAACCATGCGAGTTTATCTGGGACCAGCTCCATCCTAAAGTTCTACCTCATCCAACTGAAGCTCAGTGGCTGTCAATTGTAGGTAGATTTAAGAAATGCCAATTTTCCATATTGTGTTGGTCAATTGATGGCAAACATAATCAGATCCAAACACCACCCAACAGTAGATCCAAAATGACAAAAAAATATGTTTCTGTTGTTTTGATGGCAATAGCAGTTTCCACATGCAGATTTGTTGCTGTTGGTATTGGGGCATATGAGCAAACCAATGACTCGTGGATTTTTAAAGAGTTGAATATAAGCAAGTGTGTGTATACCAAACAGCCTGGACCCCCCGTCCCCCATCCTCCTCCAAGACTTCTTTCCGGGTCAATACAGCCTGCAATGCAATTTGTGATTGTAGCTGATGAGACACTCCAAATGTCTGAAAATGTAATAAAACCATTTACAAGTTGGGCTTTAAATGCTGTGCAGCCTACCTTTAATTATCACCCCGCAAAGGGCAGGGAGGTATGTGGAATGTGCCTCTGGAATAATGACAGCAAACGTTGAGGTTCATGTAGGTCAATTCTTATCAGAGAATGCCCAGCATGCTCAACATGAACTCCTCGGTGATTTGAGTGCATTGTGCACCAGGAGAAATTGTACTAAAAATTCTATCTTTAGTAGATTTCACACAGTGTGTTTATGGGACTCTGTCACCTGCCTTAAAGGGGTTGTCCATGTTAAGAAAACCCTTGTCAACGGGTCCCCCATGGTATAAAGTAACAATTGAGCAGTTACTCACCTCTCCCCGGTCCCTCGTCCATTCATGATGTCACTCTGCATACTGAGCCCATCTACAAACAAGTGCAGCAGGCAATGACAGCGATCCTGGCTGAGAGATGTCATTGACTGCTACCTCCAGTTTATGGAATATCACAGCTTTTCCTATACAAACAGTGGAGACCGGAGCCGGCAGCAGAGGATGAACAGGGGTGTGGGGAGAGGTGAGAAACTGCTCATTTGTTATTTGACACTATTGAGGATCGGTGACAGGGGTTTCCCTTAACTCAAAACAACCCGTTTAAGCTCCATCAACAAAATAATGAATATGTGTGGGGTGTACTATATGAACTGCTCCATGTTTCCATTCTGGCACCCCAGGAAGCTGTGGCTCCATCTATCAATTTCCATTGAGTTCATGAATATGCATTCCTGCTCTTATGAATGGGAGTCCGCACACAAACTGAATGAGCAGTCATGCTGATAGCATGAATCACACATGTGTGTAGTGTACATACATGTATGTTTTATGTGCAACCTTTGTTTTTTTTTTGTGGATTTCAAACAAATACAATATGTACTCATAGTCCTCATTCTCTTTTGTGATTACAGGTCTTGGTAGCAATTTATGTGGATGGAACATAAAGGCCTTTTGCAACAAAACAGTTAGAGCTGCTCGTGCTTGTCGGCTGACCAGCCTGTTCTCTCTACCGGTGGTCTGTCGAGGGCATCCTGAGCTCAGTCACCTTGTGTGACCTTACATGTCCACTAGTTCCAACACCACCTAACAGTTTGATCAAAATGGCCCACATGATGGGCAATGAGTTGATGCGACCATCCAGCTTCTCGCATTCAAATAATGCAACCCTTTATAAACTCTGCTAACTGGGCTAAATCTCTCTGATTGCATCTTAGGGGCATGTCTAGTGGTCAACAAGCTCTACACAACCAGAAAAAGAGGTTACTACACACAAGGAGCCTCTGAGAGTCTTTTTATAGGGTGGAACTACTTTTAGGGCCTCGGGTGGCATGACCATTCATCTATTCACACCATAACTCTAATCATTTGTATATCTGCCTGAGATGTAACTGCATGCCAAGATTTACAGCAAAACATCAACTTCTTTTAGGGGTGGGATTTGCTTTTACAAATAGTGTATAATCTCCGTGGTCCAGACATTTTTTTGGAAGAGACAAGAGATAATCAAAAATGATACCACTCATCAGGCGAGGTGCTGATCTCTCTTCCCATCAAGTTCATAACTGTGAGCTCTAATGCTGGAGTTCTGTTGTTCTGAGAGTCCTCTAATTTTTAGAGGCCATCTACAATACTTTCGGATTATTCAGAATCCTTTAGGTCTCTCCTTCTTCTCTTCTTCCAGTGCAACCAACCACCAACAACTGTTGGTGTTCAGTTATGGCTGGAGAGACAGGAGAAGTTCTCACCTCCTCTTCTGTGGCACCACCCCACTCCTATGGCACATTTCCTCTTCCTGTCCTTCACAAACTTTTTTGGGGGGGCGCAAGCAATTAATATAGTTCTGTTGGAGAAGGGAACATTTTCAAAATAACTTCCCAGAGCAATTAGAATTTATGCATTGAAGGTTTTTTCTAAAAACTGGAGTTGCTGGAAATATTTATAGACAGATCTTTTTTAAAGTATACGATCCACTTGATACTTCGGACTTCACTTACAAAACTATCACTCAAGAAACACCATTTTTCTGAAAATATTTAGCTATGGAAAAAAAAAGAAACATCAATATGTTGTTTGGCAGCTCAGAACACACAGAGGCGCATGTACTAAACTGCAGCACCAAAGAACTGCATGCCAGGTATGACCATATGTAAATTTCTAGCATAATGTATACCAAATCTGTTGATCTGGGCTGGCCATGACCCCTCCTAACAAGCCATGCACACTTTTGTAAAAAGTGGCTGGACTGGTGAAGAATGAAGAAAAGTCACAGAAATAGACATAACAACCTTTATAACTGTGTCCACTCAATTTTGTAAAACACTTACCAAGATATTTTTTAGTTTTGCTGGGCAGCTAAAGTTCATACCCCCCCCCCCCAAAAAAAAAAAAAAATCAATGTGCACTTTATACACATTGAAACAACAGAAGTAATAAATGTATCGACCTACCTCTCTTTGGCCTTGCTTACGCCCCCCATGCTTGCCCTTCCCTCTTTTTGGACCTCTTCTTTCAGTGGGAATCTGAAAAAAAAGTAATGGGCCATAACACAGAAGTAAAACAATAGTGCGTAATGTTTTGACCCATTGAAAGAGTAACGGTTCCTTTACATGGGGTGATTATCATGCAAATCATCACAGAAAATAGTAATTTAAAGTGATTGTCCGAGTTGCTTAGCTTTTGGCTCACCTATAAATGAAGCAACTGTCAGTCACATATGAAACAGGCAGTCATTCATCTAAGAGCAACTGCCTCTTTGCAGGGAATAGACATGCGCTCGAATCAATCTTCGGCGCACTTTGCTACCATTCTCTGTTCAAAGTACAGGAGTAACAGTGGGACAACTGTCCGGTGCCCGCTATGGTAGATCAGTCGGTCCTGAGAGAAGCGGGCTCTGCGAGATGGAGTACACTGAATGTTTTCTTCTTCATAGTATGCCACCAAGACCAGCGGAGAGTAAAAAAACAGCTGTGTGGGTTAACAGAACTGATGGCGCAAAAACACAAAGGGTTAAAAGTTTTAAAAAAAATTAAAATTAAGACAGCATTGCCTAGGAACAGGAATGCCCACAGCTACACTATAAATAACAGCGCATAAACAGCTAGACATCCAAGCAACTTCTTTACCTAACTATATAGCAAACAAATTAAAGCAAAAGTGAACAGACTATACTAATAAAACATACAAAAATGCTATAAATCACCTATATAAATGTAACAATAATAAATGTAAATTACAGCTACACTTTACAACTGAGGCTATACTATATGTCCTAATATCGCAGCACACAGTTCATCCTAACTATCTACCCTAACAAATGCTATGGACAAAAACAACTCCAGCTATCTGCTATCTGATGCAGCAACCCTTTTTGGCAAAGAACAGACCCTTCTATAAAGCTAGGCATGCACAGAATTTACATTTGCAAACAAAGAGCAGAAGGAATAGCGTGTTAAACACATTTATCACAAAATGCCTAAAAGCTTACTCCCATATCCATATATAAACTAAGCAAAATATAAACTGATGAAAAAATCCCTTTCTTACAAAAACAAACTATATACTAAAGAATGGCACAGAACATGTTATCTCTATATACTGTACCTATGCATGCACTGTCTGGGAAAAAAACAAAAACAATTACCGCAATATGCAAAGCTACAAATAAAAATCATAAACATCAACAAAACATCCAGCATCTGCATGGCAGCACTTTTCATGTTTGCCACATATTGAACAATAAACATGTCAGATAGCAATGCATTTCAGGATAATGCATTAAAAATGTCGGACGGGGCTGTATCCTAAAATATGTCAGTGTGGCCACTAATGACTAATTTTGAACATCAAATGTTAATTACAATTTATGCAGTTGCAGCATTACATAAGTACCATCATATCTTAAATTGCAAGTACATATCTAGTATTCTAACACTATGTTCTACAATATTGAAGGAATTAAATGATTTTAAACCCCCGCCTGCTGAAAGGGCTGTAGCTGATTGGCTGAGTGTTCATCCAATCACAGGCAGCGCACAGCCATGCATTGAATGACAGCTGAGCGCTGCCCATGATTGGTCACAGAGCTCAGCCAATCACAGACAGCGCTCGGCTATTTATTGAATTCAATGAATGGCCGAGTGCTGCCTGTGATTGACTGAGCGCTGTGACCAATCACAGGCAGCGCTCAGATGTCATTCAATGAATGGCTGAGCACTGCCTGTGTTTGGCTGAGTGCTCAGCCAATCAGACACAGCCCTTTGAGCAAGTGGGAATTTTAAATCCCCGCCTGCTGAAAGAGATTCAGAGCAGTGCAGGGAGACCAAGCAGTTGGACGCGCCTGAGCCCCGACAGTGGCGGAGAGGTGAGTATATGTATGTTTTTTACACATGCTAGAAATGATTTTTCTGGGAAGGGCTTATATTTGAAGCCCTTCCCCAAAAATCACTGCAGGGGTTTCCGGAAGCCTATTGCTTTCAGTAGGGCCGCCGGCAGCAGCAGCGCCCCATTGAAATCAATGGGCACGGACCTTTATTCACGTGTGTTTTGGCACGTACATTGACACACTGTTTTGTGCGCCTATGTACACAGATAAGCACGCTCATCTGAATGAGCCTTTAAAGCTAGCGGACGTGTCCTAACACAGCCGTGTCCAACAATTTTTGACAGTCATTTTAAACTTCGACATATATAATTCAGCTGAGGATTCTTCAAATGGGAATTGGGTCATGTGATATATCAATCTTGGCTAGAATTTCCTCAAAAACACACGCCTCCCATTACCACAAAATATTTCACATTTTCACTCATCAGTCCATAACACCCGCTGCCATTTTTCTTCAACCCAGTTCCTATGTTTTCTTGAAGAGTTTAGTTTTATGGTTGCTTCTATGTTGTTTTGGCCACAATTTTTCTATGAAAAATGGTTGTATTTCTCCGAACAGTAGATCGGTGTACCTGGGTCCCACTGGTTCCTGCCAGTTCTAAGCTGATGGCAATGTTTTACATCTTCAAATTTTGAAGAGAAATAAGCATGATGTATCTTTCATCCTCCACACTACATTTACTTGGATGTCTTTCGCCTCTGCAGTCCTAAACAACAGTGAACTTTGTTCTTCTTCAAAATAGCTTGAACAGCACATCTTGAAACTCCAGTCTGCTTTGAAAACTTTGCCTGGCAGAGACCCTGCTGATATGGTATAAATACAGTTCCTTATATTTTGTTGCTGTGCTCGGTCTTGCCATGCTGTATGACTTGTGACATAAAACTGTCTTCCACAACCTCAATCTTGTAGCAGAGTTTGCCTGTTCCTCACCCAGTTCTAAGCCTCCTACACAGATATTTCTGTTTCAGTTATTGACTCTGTTTCAACCTACATAGTAACATAATAACATAATATGTTAGGCTGAAAAAAGACATATGTCCATCCAGTGCAGCCGATTTCTCTCCAATATTGATCCGGAGGAAGGCAAAGAAACCCCAATTAGGTTAGTCCTCTCTAAACTAAATTCCTTTGGCTCAGGAATCATTTAATTGTTAGCAATAATAGACAGAATTAGTTCTCAAATTAAATCTCATCGGATTCTTCTTCCAGAATTAAAACGTATCACATTTGCATTCAGAGAAACACACTGAATTGAAAACATTGGATACATTGCATTAGATATGTTTGAAATATAGTTCTTCTATGTTCTCGGTCCAAGCGGTGTCACTGCGGCTCATATTGCTTTGATGTACAGTTTAGCCAGAGCATAACTATGTCATATACAGTAATCTTTCATTTCAGAGAAATAGACCTGCAAGAATAGAAGTGATACAGAATATGAGGTGCAGGGTTATACATCAACATGTAGGTAGGCACACTTTATGGATCGTGCACTTTCTTCCTGCATCTCCTTCTAGACATAAACACATACATATATAGATTTATTCAAAGTATTTACAGTATTCTTATGTATTCCGCATGATGATCAGAACATTTTACAGTAAGTGCACTTTAAAAATAGGTGCAGAAATTGAATTAGGAAGAGATGCAGAAGATAAAGAAAAGATCTCCACATTATCCCTTTACCTAGGATAGTTTTTTGTCTGCCAGTGCTCATGCTATCCTCTCTTGCTTTTGTTTGCTGAAGATGGAAGTTTATAGAACAAATCTGTGTGGCATGAAGAGACAGCTATGGTTCAGCAGGCATACCATGTGATCACTTCTTAAAGCGCCCCTACAATTTCATGACAAAATTCTGTCCCGGGACAGGAGGGGGTATATTTCCTGCAGTTGTTTTTCTCTGCTGCCCCTCCAATCCACTATTTCCAGGACCCATTTTCAGCTGTCCAAGATGGCTGCAGCGATTTTCTAACTACCTTATGCATACTGTGCACTTCTTCGATTGGCTAGTGCTGATCATGTGAACAACTGTGAGCAATCCAATCAGAGAGCAAGTATAGTGCATTGGTAGAATAATACTACCAATGCACTGTTGGGGATTGGGTAGTCTGAAGATTGCATCGGTCATCTTGTATGGCCAAAACACAGGATCTAGAAAAGAACTACTGCAGGCAATATACATCCTGCAGTATATTCTAAAGTTAGTCACACCAGGACCATTCTTTCTGCCTCCTTGATAGTCTAGATGAATATAAAGGTAAGGAAAAACAAGTATAAAATGAAATGAAATAGATATAGCCTGCAGCCTACCATCCAGGCTGCAGGCTATATCTATTTCATCTACACTCTTAAGGAGGCAGGGAGAATGGTCCTGGTGTGACTAATTTTTGAATGATAGACAGCAACAATGGCCAGTCTATTTAGATTAAGCCAGGTAGACACAATTTATCTACCTGGCTAAGCTAATAGGATGAGTAGAGAGGCATAGGGAAAAGAAAAGCCTCATTATCCCTGCACAAATTTAAACCTGCAGTGGGTATTAGTGAGAGCAAACCATATCTTCCTCTCGTGTCGTAAAACCACTTAAACTGGAGAAGAGGCTAATCATATTGAGAGAATTAGGTTGGGCAATAGCCAGTGTGAATCTGTATTCTGTCTCTCATTTATATACTTCCCCAGGATTATCAAGTGTATTTATCCAGAAATTGATTGGAGTAACGTCCAGTATCTAGCTTAATAGTAGCACCATATAGGTCTATTGATAACTAGACGGTGTAGGGAAACGCGCCGAACCAAACCCTAATCATAGGAATACTCAATTCTAAACTATATATGAAACTGTGGACACCAACCCACAGATACCTCACACTTTCTTAAAATATTCAAGGAAGTAGACCTGAGGGATATTACTACTATCCAGGGGAAACTCTCATCTTGGATAAGAGCAGGCCTCTCTCCTTTTGCTGTTTCGTAACTGTTTGAGTCAAAATGTGTGTATGTGTTGGGTCCCGTTTCTTTACATAGGAGGGTCGAGTACCCTATTAGTGGCCTGCAATTTTAACTGGTTGTCAACAATAAAGAAACAAATTTTAATTTATGTCTACACTGTGAAAAAAATTATTAGGACCTGTTTCAGTAGCATAGCTATAGAGATCGCAGCGGTCACAGGCAATTAAAATCCCCGCCTGCTGAAAGAGCTGCTTGTGATTGGCTGAGGCGCTCAGCCAATCACAAGCAACTCTTTCAGCAGGCGGGGATTTTAATTCCCCGCCAGCTAAAAGAACTGCATTGGAGAGCCGGAACATTATTTTTAACACTACTTTGCCTTGTCTTTCAGGGAAGGGCTTATATTTAAATCGGCAGATGTGTTCTTCATCCCTGCGGGGGACACGGCAGCGGCGGACAGGTAAGTATATATTTTTTTAACACTAAAATGGTTGTTTTTCAGGGAAGAACTTATATTTTCAGGGAAGCGCTGTGGAATAAGTTGGCGCTATACAAATAAAGATTATATTATTTTATTATTATTATTTATTATATTTTAAGCTCTTCTCTGAAAAACAATGCTTCTCTGAAAAAGGGGTGCTGGCAGACTATTGCCTTCAATGGAGCCGCCAACAGCAGCCACATTGAAAGCAATGCGCGCACCTGCATTCCCGCGTGTTTGTGCACGTACGTGCTGTTTAGGGTCTTCTGGGACCCTGTAGCTCTGCTGTGCCAGGGGATCCCAGTGGTCATGTGATTGCTGGCTCGTGTAGTGGAAGAAACACTTCCACTTTCACTCTTTAGTACATAATACTTATTGAGCGCTGTGTACTAAATAAAGGAGAAGGCAGCAAGGGTTAAAAAACCCTCCTGCCTTCTTCAGGTTCTCAGCTGTGACTAATAGCTGACAACTCGACCTGTTCTGATTGCAGAACAGGGGCTTTAATCCTGCGCTGTATTTTTTACTATCGGCTGGGATTGGTC
The DNA here is from genome assembly GCF_035609145.1 of Eleutherodactylus coqui. Classification (NCBI taxonomy): domain Eukaryota; kingdom Metazoa; phylum Chordata; class Amphibia; order Anura; family Eleutherodactylidae; genus Eleutherodactylus; species Eleutherodactylus coqui. The sequence goes on along the minus strand of NC_089841.1, from coordinate 242,214,366 downwards.
CTTAATGGGTTAATAGCATTCGGGGCCCATAGAGAGTCAAAACAAAAGCAGACAATACCAATGAGAGACACGTGTCTATTATATGGTAACTGCATTATTTAGAGGTATACTAGACCTGAGCGTTGGTTGGGTTATAATAGTTGTCTTATGCTGTTTCTGATGTTTGTGTGTGTATATTTATATATATATTTGGCGAGGAAATATCTGTTATGAGGCTTCTTCGCCAGACCGTTTAAGAATCCAGCAATGCCACCAGCTGCTAGTGTTGTAGGGACAGGTTACTTAAGAGACCCAGAGATGCAACTGAAAGTTGTGAATGAGTTAGAAGAGATGTTGCGGCGGTCCCAAGTTGTACTTTGCACCAGGACCTATAATCCTTTAGTTACTCCCCTCATCTGTATGAATTTGTATTTAATTAGCTTTTCCTTTTGAGGAGCTGCATTAGACTATATAAGTAGTTAGTGACATGATTGATTCTCAGACACTATTGATTAATGGTATATATATGGTCTGTGATGTAATGTATGTCTTACATGTGCTACATAGTGATGGTTATATATCGCCTGATGGTTACTCAGCCTTGCTGAACAGACAGATGCCAAGGAAGCATGCCTAGTAGTCATGGAAATGGGGACGCGCCGCGTGGCGGCACCTGCTGCGTCCCTAGCAACTCGGCGGCGACCAGAGTTACAGCGGCCAGGGGATATCACTAGAACCGGGGCTCTCCTGCGCCACACTCCTGCAACCTGGGTGGTAGGACCGGCAGTGCGGGCATAGAGGCCTGAGAGTTGCTGGTTCTGACACAGCCTCTATGGCACTGGTACATTTTTGATGTATGTAAACATTAACTCGGAGGGAAATTCTGTGTACCTAAAATATACAAATATGTGAAAATATGTGTATGAATATGTTATTTAAACAATGTGTGTTTGTATGTTGACGTATAAGTGTATGTCTCTGTGTATACGAGCTTCTATGTATATTTGCTATATGTATACAGTGGTCGTATATTTGCTATATGTATACAGTGGTCCCTCAACATACAATAACATTTTGTTCCAGGATGACCAGCGTATATTGAAACCATAAACCTATGGATAACTGGTAATCAGTTCTGAAGCCACAAAAATGTCAACTTCGTCAAAATGTCAAATTAAGGAAAAAAGGAACATAAGCAGAAAACTAATACAGATAGAGGAAGTCCTTACATTTAACAGCTAGAAGGAGCAACTGGAAACCAGTTAAAGAAGTTGTACCAAGATCTAGTATTGTCTCCTAACTTTATAATCATTGGGGGTATGACTGCTGGACCCCTACTGGTCCTGGGAATGGGGGGCCCAATGGTCCTTACAAAAAGGGAGCTAAAGTCATGCTCCATTCATTTCAATTACAACGCTGGAAATTTCCGAGTATGAGCACTCAGCAATCTCCGGTGCTGTCATTAAAATGAATGGAGCAGCGGCACTACATTCATGCAGGGATCACCAAGAGCCTAGTCCTTGTGATGGGTGGGGCTCCCAGTGGGATAACTTAAGATCTCCGTCCAACCCCTTTAACCCCTTAGTGACGGAGCCTGTTTGCGCCTTAGTGACGGAGCCAAATTTTGGAAATCTGACATGCGTCGTTCAACGTGGCATAACTCCGTAAAGGCTTTACATATCCCAGTAATTCTGACATTGTTTTTTCGCCACATGTTGTACTTCATTTAGATTGTAAAAAGAGACCGATATAATTTGTGTATATTTATTAAAAGTACCAATATTGGAAAAATTTTGAAAAAATTGTCATTTTTTCACATTTTCAACCGTAATATCTCAAATATGTCCAAACATACTGTACAAATTTTTGATAAGATATGTATTTCCATCTGTTTACTTTATTCTGAATGCACACTTGAAAAACTTTTGTGTTTTTTTTAACCATTTAGAGGACGTACAAATTTAACATTACTTTTCAGCATTTTGAGGAGCACTTTGTTTTCCTGCACCAAGGCAAGTTTGCAAAGGCTCATAAGTGTCAGAATAATAGATACACCCACAAATGACCCCATTTTAAAAACTACACTCCTTAGTGTATTCACTGAGGGGGGTCATGAGTATTTTGACCCCACCAGTTTTTTTCAGGAATTAGTTCAATTTAGGGGAGAAAAAATAAAATTTCAGATTTTTGCAAATATGTCATTTTAAAGACATATTTTTTTTCCTATAGAGCCCATGAAAATGAGGATTTACACACCAAAATGGATACCCCCGTTTCTCCCGTGTTCAGAGACATACCCATTGTGGCCCTAATCTCATGTCTGGATGCATGACGGGAGCCAAAATGAAAGGAGTAGTCGGTGTCTTTCAGAACATAAATTTTGCTTGAAGGCGTTTTAGGCCCCATAGCACTTTTGTAGAGCTCTTGAGTGGCCAAAACCAAAGAGAACCCCCACAAGTGACCCCATTTTGAAAACTAGACCCCTTAACGAATTTATCTAGGGGTGTACTGACCATTTTGACCCCACAGTTTTTGAATGAATTCAAGCCAAGCAAAAGGAAAAAATTGTGATTTTCGTTTTTTTGTCAATTCTGTCATTTTAAAAACAGCTTTTTTTGTACAGCACACGCATAAATGAAGCCTTTCACCCCAAAATGGATACCCCTGTTTCTCCCGTGTTCAGAGACATACCCATTGTGGCCCTAATCTCATGTCTGGATGCACAATGGGGCCCAAAACGAAAGGAGTAGTCGGTGGCTTTCAGAACATAGATTTTCCTTGAAGGCGTTTTAGGCCCCATAGCACATTTGTAGAGCTCTTGAGCGGCCAAAATCAAAGAGAACCCCCACAAGTGACCCCATTTTGAAAACTAGACCCCTTAACGAATTTATCTAGGGGTGTACTGACCATTTTGTTCCCACAGTTTTTGAATGAATTGAAGCAAAGCAAAAGGAAAAAATTGTGATTTTCGTTTTTTTGGCAATTCTGTCGTTTTAAAAACTGCTTTTTTGGTACAGCACACACATGAATGAAGACTTGCACCCCAAAGTGGATACCCCTGTTTCTCCCGTGTTCAGAGACATACCCATTGTGGCCCTAATCTTTTGTCTGGATGCACAACGGGGCCCAAAATGAAAGGAGTAGTCGGTGGCTTTCAGAACAGAAATTAAGCATGAAGGTGATTTAGGCCCCATTGCCCACTTGTAGAGCCCTTGAGCGGCCAAAACGACAGAGAACCCCCACAAATGATCCCATTTTGAAAACTAGACCCCCTAACGAATTTATCTAGGGGTGTACTGTGTATTTTTACCCTACAATTTTTGAATATATCTAAGCAAAGCAGTAGGAAAAAATTAAATTACAATTTTCATTTTTTTGGCAGTTGTATCAATTTAAAAACTGTTTTTTTTGTACAGCACACATAGGAATGAAGACTTTTACCCCAAAATTGATACCCCTGTTTGTCCCGTGTTCAGAACCATACCCCTTGTGGCCCTAATCTACTTAAAGGATGCATGGCTAGGCCTATAATGGAAGGAGCACCCGTTGGATTTTAGGGTACAACGGAATAAATTCCAGGCCCCATTGCCCACTTATAGAGCCATTGAGCGTCCAAAACGATAAAGAACCCCCACAAATGACCCCATTTTAAAAACTAGACCCCTTAACGAATTCATCTAGGAGTGTGCTGCGTATTTTGACCCCACAGTATTTGAATAAATTTCAGCAAAGCAGAAAGAAAAAATTACGATTTTCATTTTTTTGGCAATTTTGTCAATTTAAAAACAGGTTTTTTTTTGTACAGTGTACATAGGAATGAAGACCTTCACCCCAAAATGGATACCCCCGTTTGTCCCGTGTTCAAAAACATACCCATTGTGGCCCTAATCTACTTACAGGAAACATGGCAAGGCCTGTAATGGAGGGAACACCCGTTGAATTGCAGGGCACAACTGAATACATTCCAGGCCGCATTGCTCATTTGTATGGAATAAAAATTGACTCCCTAAAAATCCCCCCCCCCCTCCACGCCCTTTTCGGCGATTCCCAAATCTTAGATAAAAGTAATAATGTGAACTGTGTGGTATTTCCAAAGACGGGTAATTATGGAGGCTGGTTGGGATGGGCACATAGGGCAATAAAACCGGTATCCCCCCTCCTCTCATGCTTTTTGGGGGTCATTTTTTGACCTCAGTGGCGGGGATGGGGTGTAAAAAGTGGCGTTCCGTGAGTCTCCGTAAGCTTGATGAGGTGCGGCGGTCTCACACAGAAGGCGCTCAACAAGCTGCTCCTGGAACTGCAGGAAGGTGAGTGTTCCCGGGGCTTCTTGTAAATTGCGTATTACAGGTAGCGGTCTGAATAACGCCGGACTTACGCAGCCGTAGGTGGAATCCGCTTGTGGAGGCCCGCAGCGGATCCCAGCTGTGAGCCCGGCTGTGACCCTGCGTACGGCCGCGTAATGTACTGCACATAACTGCATACTTACACGGGCGGTCATGCGCAGTACATTTTTTTTTTTTTGTTTGTATTTCCCGCACCGTCGCTTAGCGATGACGCGGGTACCCGCAGCCCGTATACAACGTAGTTGCGTATGGGCTGCGGGTATATCCGCGACCACGGAGCACAATGGGCTCTATGTTGCTGATATCCGCGGTAAAATAGAACCTGCTGCGTTCTCTTTTCTGCGAGTGGATTACACAATTCCAACCCGCTAATGTGAGCGGAATTGTGTAATCCAATGCGATTGATCTGCGTATTACCGTGGATCAGACGCATGCGGAATCCGTAATTCCTATCCGGTCATGTGAGACCGGCCTAAGGTAGATCGCTACCTTTTTATCACGCGACCGGGGACCGCTCAACGAGGCCACCCGTCACTGCTCCAGGCTCTCGGTGACCGTTGGTCGCCGAGAGCAAGGAGATATTAAGTTTCCTGGGCTCCCCGACTCCTGCGCATGTGTCCGGTGTTTTGCCGGCGGTCGCATGCGCAGAATACGGGAAAGTTCACGGAAGAAGATTGCGTCGGGGTGAAAATATGGAGGCCTCCGGTAAAAAGTTTTATCTCCTCTCACCGATCGCATCGGTGAGGGGAGATGAACCTTCCCCTTTTTTTAACTTTTACGTGATCGCCATTATTCTTTGGATAACGGCGAACACGTGATCAGGAACCGCTCACCGCGGCCCTCCGTGAAATCTCCAGGCTCTCGGCTAAGTTTTGTAGCCAGGAGCAGGGAGATTTTAAAAAACCACGGCTTTTGCGCATGCGCCTGCCACATTGGCGAAGGGCGCGTGCGCAGAAGCTGGGGTGAGGTCCGCGGATAAATCCGCAGGCCTTAGGTATGTCATTTCATCCTCCCTCACGGATATGATCCGTGGGGGGAGATGAAACGCAAGGTTTTTTTTTACTTTTTAAAACTTTTTTTTACTTTTTGCACTTTTTTTTTTTTACCTTTTACCCCTTTTTTATTTTTTATTTTTAACTTTTTGCACTTTTTTTTTTACTTTACATGATCACTGTCATCCATTGGATGACAGTGATCATGTCCCTGGTGACATCCCTCTGCTCTTGGCTACACATGGCAGCCAGGAGCAGAGCAATTTTGAATTTCCCGGGGCTCGAGCCCCTCTGTGCACGCACCCGATGTCAATCATCGGGCGCGCATGCGCAGACGGGGATTTCAGGTCCCGGGACATCGCAGAGGACCGGGGGTGAGTATCTTCACCTCCCCTCATGAATCCGATCCATGAGGGGAGGTGAAACTTTACTTTTGTTTTACTTTCTCAACTTTTTCGCGATCACCGCTATCGCAATGGATAGCGGTGATCGCGGGCCCGGGGACCGCTCACAGTGGTCCCCGGTAACACCTCCTGGCTCCCGGCTACCTTCAGGAGCCGGGAGCCAGGGGATTTTAAATTTGCCGGGGACACCCGGGCTTCTGCGCGTGACGTCATCGTCTGGCGCGCATGCGCAGAAGGCCGCCGGCGGGTCTGGGAGGACCAGATCTCCGGGGAACACCGCCGACAAGCCGTGTGAGTATTTTCAGCTGCCGTGATGGATCCGATCCATCATAGCAGCTGAATTACTACTTTTTTACACTGTTTTATTTACTTTTTTGCGATCGGCGCTATTCATTTTATAGCGCCGATCGCAATGCCGGGGGGGACTGCCCGCATCCTGGGATGACAGCTCCATGCTGTCAGCTACCTGCGGGCACCGACAGCATGGAGCTGTCGCGTCCTCAGGCCAGTGGGCATCAATCCAAAGAGGATGCATAAAACTACGTCCTCTAGGATTAAGGCCCACTTTCTGAGGACGTAGTTTCCCGATGGGGCAGTCGTTAAGGGGTTAATCACTTTCCTCATGGATGGGAGCTTTTTATGACAGTAAAGGGACTGCTTGTAAGCAGTTTTGGATTATTTTGCAGATATACCTATTTTCTGTATTTGGAGCCCTTTTGCACCCATCTCCCAGATTTCCTCTGATCTTGTCGATCTGTTTCATCCTAACCATATGTTTTGGGCTCTAAACTAGGTTCTTTTGTGCACTGTGATTCTTGTGATAAAAAGGCAATATTTACGCACCCACTCTTTCAGTGAAGGCATAGGCATAGTGTTTACACATCTTTACAGAGGCAAATAGCTTGGTGGTTACACTTGTTTATGAAGACAGATAGCTTGGCAGCTTCCAGCATTACAGTCTGTAGCACTTAAGTCTCCTCAGTGGTTGCTGGTAGCAAGTCTCTATGTTACAGTCCTTTACATGCATTCTGGCGCAATTTTACCTGATGCACAGTCTCTTTACAGTGCACACTCTTATCACGGGTGGTCCAGTCCCACAGGTGTTCTCAGGGTGGTAAACAGGGTGTCTTTGGAAGAGCATCTAAAAACTCTCTGAGCAGTGTTCCACAACCACTTACAGGTTCCTTTTGGGGATGGCTCATCCGCTCGCTCTCTCCTTCTCTCAGGTCACCAGACACATTCTCCTAGACCACTCATCAGGAAAGTATCGTAGATGCAAATATATTAGAGCCTCAGAGTCCTTCACGCAACAACATGTGTGCAATGACAACCTCAATAGAGCAATGTTGGCTTATTGCAAAACATAACATGATAGAACATGTCAACTAAAACTATACATAGTTCCAGGATATAGTGATAGGCAGTTCAGTGTACTGATATGTAGAGAGGCAGAGGACTGAATGAGCATTCTGTGGTTATTCCTGCTGTATTAATGCAGATACATGGTTTATATAAATGTGATCTTTTGGTGGTCAGTATGAAAAAAGGTAGGAAAAATTACCATATTGCATGATTAACTCATTGAATGGCAGGGCTGGCCATATGTGTCTGGCAGAGGAAACAGGAAGTAGAGAGTTAGTCTGGTATCTGTATGAGGCACGCGGGGGAGAGAGCAGCAAAATACTTGGTGCAGCTGCCTGTGGGAAGAGGCCATTGAGAGACTTGGTGTGCTGTTTACTGCTATCTGAACAAATGTTGTGCATAGGGAAGACACCTAGAGGTGTAAAACTGCATGAAGATGTGCTGCAGAAGACTAGTAAGATCACAGTTGCTTGGAATGTGATGCAAAGCAACAGGACAAAGCGATACATCAGGGCGATACATCATCCCACAGCTTAATGGATTGGAAACAATCGCCAGACTCCGGAAGACCAATAACTTCCAACACAATACCAGGAATGTCCAGAGATGCAAGGATAGACCTTAATAAAAAGCAAGTGTGCGCATAGGAATAAATAGGGACAGACAGTAAGCAGGCCTGCTAGAAAGACATAGCACGCTGTAAGAGAGGGTGCTGATAAGTATTGAGCCTTACCCAGAAAAAAATAAGCTAGGAAGCTCTAATTTGCAGGGTGTACTTGTCTATTTGTCTATAATCAATGATGCAAAAATTAACTACCTATGATTTTAACTTATCTTTTTTTTTCTGGTCCAAAGTGAACATGGCGGCATCTCCAAAGATGTTCAGTGTGGAAGAGCATAAGACCATAATCAAGTTCCTGTTTCTCCAAGAAAAATGTGCAAAGCAGATCTATAATAAAATGCCACAAACTTTGGGCGACAGTGGCCCTCCATATGCAACAGTTAAACATTGGGTTGTAAATTTTAAAACTGGCCATTTCGGTGTTGAAAGTAAGAAACCCAGTGGAAGGCCTGTCTCTGTCCCTTTGCCTGCAAATGTGAAAGCCATCAATGACATGATTATTGAGGACTAGAGATGAGCGCGCGTACTCGGAAAAGCACTACTCGCTCGAGTAATTTGCTTTATCCGAGTATCGCTGTGCTCGGGTCTGAAGATTCGGGTGCCGGCACGGAGCGGGGAGCTGCAGGGGAGAGCGGGGAGGAACGGAGGGGAGATCTTTCTCTCCCTCTCTCCCGCCCGCTCTCCCCTGCTCCCCGCTGCGACTCACCTGTCAGCCGCAGCGGCACCCGAATCTTCAGACCCGAGCACAGCGATACTCGGATAAAGCACATTACTCGAGCGAGTAGTGCTTTTCCGAGTACGCTCGCTCATCTCTATTGAGGACAGCCGAATATCAGGCAAACGTATGGCTACATATCTGGGGATATCATGTGAGAGAATTGGTGCCATTATCCACAACAACTTGGGAATGAGAAAGCTTACAGCCAAGTGGATCCCAAAACTTTTGACAACTGAACAGAAGAGCAGACGTGTGGAGACATCTGTGGCTGTTTTGAAGCATTTTGCAAGAAATGAGTCAGATTTCCTGGACAAACTGGTAATTGGTGATGAGACACGGATCTACTGTTAGGGTCCAGAGAGAAAGGAATGGAGGCACAGTAGTTCCCCCAGGCCAGAGAACTTCCATGTGCAAAGGTCAGCGCAGAAGCTAATAGCAACTATTCTTTGGGATAAGGGCTTCTACCCACTAGCGTTTTTTTACGCTGCCATATCGCTGCATTTTTTTTTCAATGGGACTTTCTAATGTTAAAATCGCATTGCACAAAAATCGCAAAAGCACAAACTTGCGATTTTTGTGTGATGCAATTTTAACATTAGAGAGTCCCATTGAAAAAAAGGAAGCGATATCGCAGTGTTAAAAAAAAAAAAACGCTAGTGGGTAAAAGCCCTAAGAAGGGAGTTCTGCTCGTGAACTACCTCCCAAAGGGTTCAGCCATCAATGAAACATATTGTTCGTTATTGACAAAGATGAGGCAAAATATTAAGGAAAAACGTCTAGGAAAGCTCTCCAAGGGTGTCATTCTGTTGCATGACAATGCCCCGCCACACACTGCATGTGCCAGTATTGCAAAAATGACCTTCTAAGGCCTCATGTCCACGGGGAAATTAAGAATTAAAATCCGCATCGTTTTTCCTGCACGCGGATCCGCGCCCCATAGGGATGCATTAGACACCCACAGGTAGTTATATACCTGCGGATGTCATTTTTCCCTGCAGGCGCGGGTCCCGTGTGCAGGAAAAAATATGGACATTCTCCATTTTAGTGCGGGTCTCCCGCGGGGACGGCTCCCGCAGGGTTCTATTGGAGACCTGCGCCTGAATTAAACTCACCTGCTCCGGACAGTACGGGTCTTCCCTTCTTCGTGGCCTGATTTTCTTTCTTTGTGTCCAGATCTTCTTTCTTCGGGCCGGCGGATGTGCCAGGCGCATGCGCGTGTCACGCAGCCGAAGGAAGAAGGTCCGGCCGCGAAGAAGGGTAGACCTGCACCGTCTGCAGCAGGTGAGTTTATTCTTATTTTAATGCCTCATGTCCGCGGGGCAGGAGGGACCCGCTACGGATTCTCCATGGAGAATCCGTAGTGGGCCTGAGGCTTTCAACTGATGCCCTCTACACCCTATTCACCCGACCTGACTCAGTCTAACTACCATCTGTTCCCTGATCTCAAAAATCACCTAAAGGGACAACGGTTTGGGAGTGTTTTGGAGGCAACTAATGCTGCGAATGAGTGGTTTGACCAGCAGTTGGACAAATTCTATTTACAGGGACTTAAAAAGCTGCAGGAGACGTCACAAGTGCATTGACATCCTGGGGGAATATGTAGAATAGTGGGGCAGTTTCAGCTTCCTAGCTCAATTTTTTTGGGTAAGGCTCAATATTTATCAGCACCCCCTCGTATAGTCGAACACGAGCACCATAATTGGTAACTGTACATTGCCAGAGATAAGAAAGAGCTGGAACTTTATACAAAACACATGTCGGTTTTCCTTCTGTTGACAAAGTCCTCCGACGATTCCTTTGTCAGATACAGACTGCATGCGGCAAATTGCTAACTTTAAGTTGGTACTTTCTGTGATGGAGCTTGTTGTATGGAGAACGTTATTATAATTGTGCTCATTAACTATTAATTGTTTACCGTGTATACTACGTCTTGTGATAGTTAGCTAGCATTAGTCAGGACTGTAGGATAAAACGTTAAAGTTACGCAGAATTTGCCAAGTTTACTATATTTCGCTGTTGCTATTAGTTGTAGTAAAAATCTATTTTTTCATATGTCCAGTTTCCGCCTCGTACCCGGAACTCTCCATCACCTGCCACCTACCGCGACAGACAGTCCGCATTTGCTTCAAACTCTCATACACAAAACCCTTAGGGGGTTAACTAGACTTTGGAACAGTGATAGCTGCTAAGAGTCTCAGGATTGAACATATTCATCAGCCAAGTTTAATGTGAGCTGCCATTGTGTTAAATAAAATATGCTGCACTGATGCACTTTTCAAGCACGAAGCCAAATCCTATATAATTATTGGAATTGTCTATTTTATCCTCCATCAGTCCTCACAACTTAGAATTTGGTGCCAGAAGTCACTTAGCGCTTTATATGCTGTGTAAAGATTTATTAGATATCCAATCAGAAATTGGCCCAGCAAATTTAAAGAAATAAACCGGTCAGAATTTTGAGGAAGCTTTACAAGTTTAATGAGGAATTGTCTATATTTATATGACTAATGTAATATCTATTGGGATTACGTGATTATTATCGATGCTTCTAAGTCACATAAATCTATGCGCACCTTCAGAACTAGTTTGTAACCCCTTGGCGACATATAAGTACATGTACAGTGTATAGCAACGTCAAGGTAATAGCGCACACCGCTGTACATGTATGGTGGTTGTGCTATACAGGCTCAGGAGTCCTCAGTGGTAGCTGGATCTACCTTATAGCTGGACTCTTGCTATGGTGAGCAGGAGCTAGCTCCAATCTCGGCAATTTAACCCCATAGATTTTGCTGTCAATATAGTTCACAACATCTATAAGATTTCAAGAGGGAGGGGGCTCCCTCCTTTTCCACATGAGCACCTCTGCGATCCGATTGTGGGGTTGTAATAGTAGCCAGAGGGCAAATAATGGCCTTCTGGTTTGCTATGTATGATGGTCTAATAGGTCCGGCCAGAGGCATGGTCTAATAGGCTTGTTAGTGAAAAAAGTAACAGTCATAATATTGAATGATAACAACATGAAGTCCCCTTGTTGGATCAATAAATATTGTAGAAAAAAAGTTACAAAAAACTGTTTTTCATGTAACCCCCCCCCCCCAAAAAAAATACAAAAATCACAATTTTTTCAATAAAACCAAATTTAAAAAAAAACACTAATAAAAAAATAGCACAAATTATTGTAATGACTCATACTATAAAATTGTTATTTGTGTCACATGGTGAACACTGTTAAAAAAAGAAAGACAATGCCAGAACTGCTGTTTTTGCTATGAAAAAGCTTTTATTGTACAAAAGTAGTAAAAGCAAAAAAAAAAACATAAATGTGGTATCGTTGTAATCGTACCGATTCACAGAATAAGGTTAACATATTAATTATGCAGTAGAGTGACCTGCGTGCTAATAAAAAATAACGGCAGAGTAGAGACTTTTTGTGATCAAAAAGTTACCAATGAAAGAATGAACTCATCCCACAAAAAACAAGCCCTCACACAGCTCTCTGCTGACATAAAATGGAGAAAAAGGTTTTTGCAAAGGTAGTAAACATACAGACCTACATGAGTTGGGTATTAATATAATTGTATCAACCCACAGAATAAAATTAACATGTCACTTAGATTGTATGGTAAATGCTGTAAAATAAAAAATGCTGTTTTTTGATCGCTATGACTCCCGAAAACAACATAAAGAGAGAGAAAAATATTATACACACAAATGCTCTCCAAAATGAATATATCAATTCATACTGCACAAAACAGGCCTTCACACAGCTCTATAGACAAAAAATGAAAATTTTATGTCTAACTGAATATGGCAAAGCAGGTAAAAAAAAATAGCTGAAAATGCCTTTATTGTGAAAATAGTAAAAAAAAAAAAAACTTTGTAAGGTTAACACATCATTTTTACAGCACAGTGAATGGTGTACAAAAAGAAAAAGGAATGTCAGAGTTGCTTTCTTTTTGTACAGATCACAAAGAAAGCAATAAAAGGCAATCACAAAGTTGTCTGCACTTCTAAATGAAAACATCTAGTCGTCCCACAAAAAATCTGCCATCACACAACGACTACATGGAAAAATAAAAAATAAGTTATGGTTCTCTGAATGTGGCGAGGAAAAATACTTTTGTGGAGCAAAAGTAATAAAAACATAAAAATATATTAACTCTAGAGATGAGCGAACACGTTCGGCCCCGCCCCTTTTTCGCCCGAACACCGAACTTTGCGAACACTTCAGTGTTCGGGCGAAAAAGTTCGGGGGCCGCCGTGGCAGCGCGGGGGGGTGCGGCGGGGAGTGGGGGGGAGAGGGAGAGAGAGAGGGCTCCCCCCTGTTCCCCGCTACTGCCGCCCGCGCCGCCGCGCATCTCCCCGCCCCCCGGCGGCACCCGGACCTTTACGCGCGAACACTGCAGTGTTCGGCAAAGCCGGTGTCCGGGTGCGGATGTGTCCGTAACGGACATGTTCGCTCATCTTTAATTAACTCCTCAGTGACCAAGTTTTTTTTGTTCATTTTTTCATTTTTGTTTTTTCCTCGCCCCTACTTAAAAATCATAACTCCTTTATTTATCCATCGTTGTAGCTGTATGAGGGCTTGTTATTTGCGGGACGAGTTGTATTTTTCAATGGTGCTATTTAATGTACCATATAATGTATTGACAACCTTTTAAAAATTCTAAGTGGAGAGAAATAGAAAAAAAATGAAATTCCGACATCTTTTGGTGTGTCTTGTTTCTACAGCGCACAAACTGCAACAAAATTGACACGATAACTTTATTCTATGAGTCAGTATGATTACTATGATACCAAATGTATATAGCTTTGTTTGCTGTACTACTTTTTATTTTCCCATCAACATAGTTGTGCAAGGGCTCAAAATGAAAAAAAACTATGGACTAGACCTATGTGTTTTTGAAAAAAAAGTTGTAAGTTTTCATTTTCATGACCCAATGTTAAAAACTACCACATGGGATTGTTCCAAGCAAGAGAAACCAAGTAATCTTGCAGATATGATACCTTTTTAATGGCTAATAAAAATACATGATCTTGTTGCAAGCTTTTAAACCTCTCAGGGTCCTTCCTCAGGCCTAATGAAACAGGTCCGAAGAGGCATGTATATATATATACTTATGACAAGGCACAGACATGGATGTGATTACTTTGCACTTGAAAGGATACTACAGCAGGATGAGTGGATAAATAAAAATTTACTTAAAAAGTCCACTGATAAAGATGTGAAGGTTTTATGGTCCCAGCATTAGTGTTAGGGGGTCACCAGGCCAGCAGTGTTATCTGTGCTATAAATGTTTCATACTGAAATTTGGCAAACCGGCCAAACCAAACTTTTTTTTTATTATTGTTTAATAACTACTGTGACCATTCTTTTATTTAATTTATTCCTCAGCTCTATGGTCTAAAAAGGTTGCATCATCAAACATATAAAGAGTCTAACACTGACTTGAAGGACTGCTGCCTTCTAATAGGTAGCACTATGGAGGTATTGTTCCATCTCCCTTATTTGTATATTACCCAGAGGACCATGAATTGCCTTTTGAGCCTCCTCACTCACTCACCATCTGGATGCTCTCCCTGAGGAGAGAAGATAGCATTTCTGACCCCAAACACAGTTCGGAACACACAGATCCTTCTATTCAGATCCAACATATTAAATCTCAAACTGTATGAATTAATACAATTCAAGAAATGTATATTCTAGACTTACTGTATTAACAGAGTCGCCCTCTCTTATGTACTGTATTTGATGGATGTAACAGCCTAGTGGATGCTCAACTTTAAACCTTTTGTTACAGCCATTTCTTTAGTTTTTCATTGGTGCCTTTCAAGAGCTATAACTTTTTATTCTGTTTTTATGCTTTTTTTTAATGTTGTTTTTTGCAGGATAGGTTTTTTTATGGTACCATTTCACGTGCCATATAGTCTGCAATTAAAATCTGTCACTTTTCTGCAATTGATACCGGTTGAGCATGCTTCAGATTTGAAAATCCACAGCATAATTATTTTCCATTGCAGTTTCTGCAGGACTAAAAATCATAGTTGGCTTGTTCACTTGTTGTGTTTAAACACTTCTTGTTCAGTGTTTCACGAAGGAATGTGAAACACTGAATGAGAAGTGAATGATTCTTGTCAACGATAAATCTGCCTATCTTAATAGGCTACACGAGCTGGTAATGACGTCACTAGCTTATTTGCTAATGCAGGGGGTAATCATGCTATCTAAAAGGGGCTCAGAAACACCCGGCACCAGGGGCGTAACTATAGAGGGTGCAGGGGATGCGGTTGCACCCGGGCCCAGGAGCCTTAGGGGGCCCATAAGGCCTCTCTTCTCCATATAGGGAGCCCAGTATTATGAATAAACCATTATAGTTGGGGGACCTATTACCAGTATGCATTGGGGCCCAGAAGCTTCAAGTTATGTCTCTGTGCAGCATGGTTTAGGTATGGGTATGGGTACAGATACAGATAGAGGGGGGGCCCCCACTCACGTTTTGTATCAGGGGCCCTGAGCCTTTAGTTATGCCCCTGCCCGGCACCCACATTTTATGGAGAGGGATCCTCTCCATACAAACCCCAAACCTCCATGACGTAACTGGGGCGTTAAGCGGTTAAAACCCCATTCACTTGCATTGTACTGTACTTTGTTGCAGAATCCCAATATGTGTTCCTCTCTATCTGGTTATGCCATTTGTATCAAATAAATCTGTAGAACTGCAACATTTGCGCCATACTGGGGATTCTGTCTTACAGCTTTATACCATGAATAGTCCATATTACGCTTAAAGCGTCCAGGATTTATGATGATTGTCGTTCTTCATATTTGCACATAATGAACAGCACAGACATAGCATGTCCTCCGTCGCCTTGTGACTTACAATTCTTCACGATCGGAAACTCCTTGCCCTGCAGAAAATAGAATTGCAAAATGTAGTAAGTTTATTGACCCTGATGATTGATGATGTGAAGGTAGTCACATGATTAAAGAAATCAGTCACTGGTAGTCACCTGGGACCGGTGGCTTCTGACAGGCATGGAATTGCATGTGAATGGTGTGCACGGAACTGTATATAATCATTGCTGACTCTGTCAGAGGATAATCAATAGTGAAACTGGGAACATGAGCCGCATTACTGTGTCCCAGAGAAATGACAGAAGAAGAAGCTGTTATTAGGAGGGTAAATGTTTGAAGTCACTGCCTTGGTTTGACACTGAATTTATTTCATGTGAGATTCTTAGATGTTTGCTGTGATTTTATGGTACAGACTCAGAATAATTTGTCTACACCCCGAGTCTGCTATAACTTGTATCTGTCAGCTCTGAAAGCAGAGGATCAACGTCGCTTATGGTGAACAATGTTCGAAAAGAATCGGCTGATGATGCAAATATTATTTATTCATGGGTTATCTATTCAGAATGATTCCTTCATTATGAGTCCTCAGCTCCTTGCCAAAACATTATTTCTTCTTACTATTCATATACTTAATGCAGATCTGACAGTATAATATGCTGCACTAGTAAGGGGGGCATATTAGGTTTTAATGTCTGAAAGGTTAAAGGGACTCTGTCACTTAGTTTTATCCCTATAAGCTAAGTTTAAGGTGACCCACTGAGTCCGGAGATATGTTTTATACTTACTTCCCCCATTGTTTCTTCAGTGTCAGCAATGAAAGCTGCCGCTGCAGTGCAATGAGCAGCGCTACTAAGTAGTCCATCCATTATCAAGTAATCATGGGTAGACAACTTAACAGTGCCACTCAATGCATTGAGTGGCGGCTCTTAGCCCTCACATCGGGGGAACAATAGGAGAGGTAAGTATAACACTTACATCCCAGGACTCATCAGGTCATTTCCTTTTAGCCCTTAAGCTTAGCTCATAGGGCCAAAAGAGGCAACAGATTGCCTGTAAATACAAATCTACTTTTTGTCTAAGAACTCAGTGATAAGAAGACGTTGGGTTCATGCCTAGAAGTCAATTGTATCTGTGAGGGTCATAGATGGAGAGGGTGGTGGTGTGTCCCTCATAAGATGGTACTCAACAGGCTTTCCCAGTAATAGGACACTCCTCCCAGGCCTAGGGTCAGATTGTGATCTCCCTTGGCTCTCCATTTCTCTCAAGAGACTACGGCCTATAGGATGGCTTGAGCCAGATGCACATACCCCTATCCATAAGCATTTCTCTCTCCATGTAATCAAAATTCGAGACTCAGCAGTTCCATGCTTAAAACAGTAACTTTTATTTTTAAAATGGTCAGCAAGGTAAAGTCTCTGGGATTCGCGGGGTGCAGCACTCAAACCAGTTGCAAACAGTTACAAATAAACAGTGGGTTGGTAATGTCTCTTGGCAGGATTTCTCCCATTAAAGCAAAGGGTTAGCAAATTCCACTCAGTCTTTATTTCCAATATGGGTTGCAGAGGGAGAGGAGTCGTGGCTGTGGGCTTCGATCATCCCACTTAAATTGACATCACTCATAAAATGGAAATAAGGATACTGGATCAATACTTCTGCATTGCCACCATGCTCCCCTGGGTAATATGCAAATAGGGAAGATGGAACAATACCTCTGCAGTGCCACCTTTTGGATGGCAGCATTCCTTCAAAATAATCTTGACCCAATAGAAAACACTAAAAACAACTATAAAATAAGCAGGTAAATAACACATCAGGAGAGAAAATAAGAAACCACCCCCCTTAAATATCTATAAAGAGATCACACCCCTCCTCATCCTCTGCCCTCCTCACATTTGATAGAAACCAGCATGTACACTTTATACTGTCCCTAAAAGAAGTGAAGCGGAGGGCAGCACTCTCCTCATGAAAACACCAGACTCATAAGCCTAGGTTAAGGTTAAAGTGGTTGTCCAAGATATGGCTCCTTAAAAAAACTGGGTCTCCCATGTGCAAAATAAAATAATGAACTCAAAGGGCTTGACCCACTCCCCGCTTGTCCCCCACTGGCGGCTCTGGGTCTCAAACTGGTGACGCATTGGTCACATCGTTGAGTTCTGTCATTGACTGGTGCAGCAGGTTTATGAGATGTCATAGGATGAATAAAGCTTGTAAACAATACTATATGTCACCAGGGACACCCAGGCCGCTGGCAGGGGACGAGCGGGAAGAGGTGCTTATGAACTCTATGAGCTCTTTATTATGTTTTTCACATGGGGGATCCAGTTTTATAAAGAAGCTGTATCTCAGACAACCTCTTTAAGGCAGGTTAACTTACTGCATATTATTTTTATGCTATCTGCCTTATTATAAGGGAATTCCCGTCTTTGACTCTTATGGCATGTTCACAGCATAGCACAGTTCTATGAAAATTAAGGAAACAGCTTAGCACAGTGAGTTTAGCTGTAACCATAATTCCGAACACTTTTGCACTTAATTGCACCCTGGATGTGGCAGCCAACAGTCAGTCTCACTATGCGGGACTGGGTTGGGGGACCTCCATTCTGGGAATATGGGCAGGTCTCAGAGTTAAGACCCACATCTATCAGATATTTTAGAATATCATGTGGATATACTATCTAGATCATGAGCATGCTGTGCGTATAGAATATGCATGCCACAATCTATATGCCATTTGCATATAATAACCATTGCCGTTCACTTTGAATGGATAGCTGGCTACGCAAACAGCCTAGTCTTGCTACATTGTTGCTGTAGCACAACAGCGTGATCATTGTGGCAAATGCCACATGTGTAAACATCAGAATTAGTACTACCCTTTTAACTCTTCAGACCTGGAGGTATAATGTAACTAGGGCAGAATATTACGTGTTACATGAAATAGGGCAGAAAAGACAACTTTTGAAAAGAACAATCTAGGCAAAACTTTTGCACTGTTCTGTTTAGTGCAGGGCCTGAGGAACTCTCGCTTTGGTATTCTTTGAATCCTTGTGTCATACACCACCTTATTACACCCTGCAATAACCATTACATTGAATTAGATTTACTAGGACTGTTCCCAATCACATATGGGGAAATAAAAATAAAAGAAACTGAATTTTGAGGCTGTTGTGTTTATCAGGAGAAGCCAGGATTGGAATCCAGTTGGTTTCCTCTGGTTCTCCTATGATGCTTGGAGTTCAAGTCAGTAGACCCATGATCAGGCTAGGATACCCTGTTTCCCTGAAAATAAGACCTACCATAAAATAAGCCCTTCAGGGAGGCTTGAAATATAAGTACTACCCCAAAAATAAGCCCTAGCTGCATTGCATTAAAAAAAAGGACTAATGTAACAGGCTCGGTCTGGGTCATCCTGCTGCTGTCAGGAACTCCGCCCGTACATCCTGCAGTCCTCGTTCGCCCACAGAAAATCACTTCCTGGTCACGGGATTTATAAATCCCACCTCCAAGAAGCAATGGCTCTGATTGGTTTTCAAGCGTTGCTCAGCCAATCAATGCAGCGCTCGATAAACCAATGCAATAGCTATGATTGCTTCATCGAATGCTACATTGATTGGCTGAGCAACGGTCAAAAAACCAATCACAGCCATTGCGTTGTGGAGGCGGGATTGATGAATTGACCAATCAATGCCGCAAGCGTGTCAGAGCTCCGGATAGCAGCTGGAGGGACCTGGACTAAGCCCGCTATGTAAGTATAAAAAGACATCCCCCAAAAATAAGACCTAGCATCTCTTTTGGGGCAAAAATTACTATAAGGCAGTGTCTTATTTTCAGGGAAATACGGTACTTGTCCGTATTACAAGGCCATAAATACACTTAAAACTTGCCTAAAAGTTAAGGCCTTAGTTGGATTAGGAGATCACTGCTGTATATATACTGTGTATTTGATGTTATTTGATGCAGGATAGAGAGTTTTGAGTTTGAAAACCTTAAAATTTACAGCAAATTTCAAAATTATTGACACATTACTTGGACATATACTATTGCTAAACACGACTTTACCTTGATAAGAAAGGGAAATGATAAAAAAAAATAGCATAGACTCGATTCTTTTATCAGCGGCCTCAACTATGTCTTCCAACCTGCACTGTTGAGCCTCCGTCATCTGCTGGAACATCTTCAAGTGCGACTTTAAGCGGGATGTACAGTATGAATATACAAGTCTCTATGCTAATTGTGAGGCACTGTGGCTCTGAATGAATGATCATTTTTTTTCTTGCAATACATTCCCTCGGCATTCATATGTTAGCTGTTGCTATGGAAACAGTATTGCCGGCACGGATAGCTTTTGTATAACCCGGCTGTAAAACAAAATGTCAGCAGAATAAATCCTTGCTACATTTTCTCTATGAAATGACGATATTATATGAAAATCTGTTTAGATAGCAAATATTTGACTATTACAAATCTCTAAAAAACTCTCTTAAATCCATGAATACACAAAAATACATTGACTTGCTTCTCCTTGGCATTATGTTTAATCCTCCATAAATATCCTCATTGAACTCTCAATTACATCTCAAGCACAGTCCCACCTCTAGGACTTCTGTAATACCTTTACCATCCTCTAGAGCTCCCTACCTCAACCCATCAATCATTCGACCATCCATTCTCCAAACCTTTAAGGCCTCATGCACAGGACTACATTGCTATTCCATACAACTTTAGGCTTTTGTAATACCATATTATAGCACTCATAGAAGTCTATAGGGCCCAACTGGTCTTTCTCTGAAGTCAGAGGCCTGAGGGCCCTTCTTTCATGGAATAGCTTTTGAATTCAACAAAATAGAAGTGCCACGTCTCATTGGATGCCCTGTTATGGAGGCATGCCTATTGACGCTGCTGTGCATACTCTTGCAGACACGGTGGAACAGATTTACTAATACTGTCTACAAATTAGACAGTGCAAAATTAAACTAGACAGTCTTAAAATGTGCCGGCATTATCAGTGTGATGCATGCTGGATGATAAATCTGGCACATCTTTACACTGGCTAGTCTAATTTTACACCACCTATTATTTACTTTTATTTATATCAGATTTTATGCCAAATTTTGGCAAAAATTTGGTGCAATTTTTGCTGCATGATGTCTTATGTAAGCCAGGCCCACCAGCAGAAAAAAGTGTAAAAAATAAACCCATGAACATGGTGCAAAAAAGGTAAGACAGTTCATTGGTGCAATTAGTACCTGAAAACTGGCAAATTTTCAATTGCAATTCTGCCTCGGTGTCTGTGCATGCACAAGAATGGTCCTGATAGTGTTTGAGCAGCGGAAACCAATGGCTACCAATGAGAAAGGAGTACTTCTTGCCATTTAAAGGGAACCTGTCAGCTGAAACATGTTAGTCAAACTGCAGGCATTATATTATAGAGCAGGAGGAGCTGAGCAGATGGATATATAGTTTTATAGGAAAGATTCAGTAGAACATGTATTTTATTCATTAATCTCATTCTAAACTTAGAAGTCCAGTGGGCGGAGCTATCAGTGATTGACGACTGTGAATGACTGGACCTCCAAGCTCAGACTTAAGAATGATCTAAATGGATAAAGCTCAAAGTTATATTGAATGTTCTTCTGCAAAACTATATATCATTCTGCTCAGCGCCTCC
The DNA here is from genome assembly GCF_035609145.1 of Eleutherodactylus coqui. Taxonomy (NCBI): domain Eukaryota; kingdom Metazoa; phylum Chordata; class Amphibia; order Anura; family Eleutherodactylidae; genus Eleutherodactylus; species Eleutherodactylus coqui. The sequence continues at coordinate 242,193,422 of NC_089841.1, read as the reverse complement.
TGCTCTATAACATGATGCCTGCAGAATGGAGTGTATGTCAAAAAGACAGGTTTGAAGGAAATATTGAAGCTGTTATGGGAGACACTGTATCTGCTACCATTATGCGGGGACACTGTGGCTGGCACTGTGTTGAGAGTGAAATTTTTGGGGAAATTTGACTATTACTGTTATAGAGGCACTGTGGCTGTCATTGTGATGTTTGCTTGGGGACATTGCAAATAAGGGAGATGGAACAATACCTCCACAGTGCCACCTATTGGAAGGCAGCATTCCTTTAAATCAATGTTAGACTCTTTATATAAGCCTTGTAACAATGACTGGAAATTGAAAGCAAAGCCAGAACCCATGGTGACTTTGTAATGTTGCGGCCTGTATTTAAGGGCCAGGTCATTTGTCTAAAAATCTTGAAAATGTAAACCAACATAGGCTAAAATTGTCATTTCTTTAAGTGCATTTGACTTTAGATTGTCATTAAAGATCAGCGAGCGCACTCGCTAAGGGCAAATACTCAAGCGAGTATTGCTTTTTGCGAGTACCTGCCCGCTTGTCTCAAAAGATTTGGGTGCCAGCGGGGGTGAGCGGTGAGTTGCGGGAGTGAGCAGAGGGGAGCGGGGGGGGGGGGGGAGATCTCCCCCCTGTTCCTCCCAGCTCTCCTCCGCCCCCTGCCGGCACCCGAATCTTTTGAGACGAACGGGCAGGTACTCGCAGAAGGCAATACTCGCTCAAGTATTTGCCCTCCTTAGTGAGTATGCTCGCTAATCTCTAATTGTCATGTATCAGGTCATATTGATGGTGCCCGCTGTCCTACCAACACTGCATTAAGCGACTGCCAGTTTCATGTACTGTGTTGTAAATGCTAAATGTTATTATTGTACAGTTTGTTGACTTGAAAGCAAACTAAGTATGGACTTTCATACAGGAAGTCCCCAGATGCTAACCCCAGGGTAGTCTCCATTAAGACCACTTGTCATGTAGTTGAATGGAATACCCCAGGTCACTTTACCAAGGCAGCGGGGTTGAGGCAAGCAGAGTTCAGTCATACATGGTAAGCACACAGAGATCAGGATTGGCAGTAGGCAAGAAGATAAAGTCGAATATGCAAGTCGAGTTGGCAAGAAATACAGTATATCAGAACAATACACCTTAGCTGAGTACATTAACCTTATAGTTTAGGACAGAGTCATGGGGAAAACCCCTTATAAAACGCAGGTCATCAGCAGCATTAACTCTTTCCAATCCACTGTCTGACGTCTGAAGACATTCTGATTGAAGGCTGTACAGCTCCGATGTCAAAAGACATCCGGCAGGGTATTCTTACTGTATATTCCTGGCCGCTCTGTTGTCGGGGGCCTCTCCAGCATGTCCCAAACCGCAGTACTGGCTTTAGCCAGCAGATGGCGTTATTGTATAATGGCAGAAAGAGAAAGCCCCCTAGGAAACCCTGAATCCAAAATTGGATTGCAAAGGGTTAAGCATCACCCTTTATTTATATAAAAAATGTAACGCCTTTAATTAGAAAGGAGTTATTTATTTCTGTGAAGAACTTTAATTTCTGATTCACTTTAATTATTTCTCCTCACAGTATGATGTATGGGTTTTTACTGTAGCCGAAAGCTACTTTACTTCTGCTCAGGTTGAAATTAATTAATTAGGATTTACTGTTTATTACTAAGTCAGAAGTTAGAACAGTAGCTGGAATCATGTTCTGCTCAGGATATTGCCATCTTTCTGTTTCTTGAGGTGAATTTTTGAAAAAGTGAATTCATGAAGTACAGCCTTATTGGATGCCAGCATGTATTGTCAGTAACAAAGTTTGGCTACTTTCGCACAGGTGAGCGTGATATCGGGCCGAGAAACCCGGACAAATATTGTGTTTTACCCATGAATGGGAGGAGTTTTTTTTAATGCAAAAACGTCTCATATCACTTCTGTGAAAATACGATCCTATGGCGCTTGTTTCACACACGTCGGAGGACCGGAAAGCATTTCCCCATTGTTTGCAATGGGAAATATCGCACTCGCGTGCACATGGCCTGGCATACAATATATATGAATGTCCCTTTGAAAATCATGGCCGAAGAGAGAGTCTATTTGATGATTTTGCCCTCTAGTGATATTTTCGGTCTGACATGATCTAACACTACCTTGTTCGTTGTCATGGCAGTCCAAGGTATCCATAACATTCTCCTCCAGCACCAGAGTTCAAATGCATCAATTTTCCTTCTCTCTGTTTTGCAACCATACGTTGTTATGGGAAAGACGACTACATTGACCAGTCTGGTTTTTGTTGCGATGCTGATATCTTTGCTTTTCCAGATCTTTCCCATTCCTTGCATTGCAATCCTACCAAGTGTAATTTGTCTCTTGATTTTGGGTCCAGATTGCCCGTTGCAATTGATTTTGGATCCAAGGAAGATGAAATCTTGGACTGTCTTGACTTCTTCGTTGTTAATATTTATGGTCACTGTACTGTTGCTTACCGTAGTCATGACTTTCATTTTCTTGCTGTTGAGGTACAGTCCCATGCGTTTCTACCACCAATTTTAACTCTGATTCCCAAATTGTCCCAATTGCATCCCCTCATGATCGTTTCTGTGTACAGATTGAAAAGGACAGGTGATAGAATGCAGCCTCGCTGTAGTGTACACTTTTCTCGATTTCGAACCAATCCTGTTTCCTTTAGCTGTCCTGACTGTTGCTTCTTGGTTGTTGTAAGGCGCCTTATAAGTTGTTCAATATGTTCTGGGATGACCATTTGGTTCAGACACTTCCAAAGCTTGTCATGTTCGACACAATCAAATGCCTTGCTGTAGTTGATGAAACACAAGTACACGTCCTTTTGATACTCTTGGGTCTTCTCCATGATCCAGTGCAGGTTCGCGATTTGATCTCTGGTGCCATGTCCTTTGCGAAAGACATAGACATATGTGGGCTTAATTTTTGTGGGACAAATTGGTACATCATTTTGGGTACGTACAATGTATTGCATAACTTATATGAAAAATTTTAGGGGGATTGAAAAAAAAAAACAAATTCTGCTATTTGTTTTTCTGGATTTCATTTTTACAGCATTCAGCATGCGAAATAAATAATGTGATGTATGATTCCGGTGATACCAAGTTTATTCCTTTTTTTATATATTTTGCTTTTTTGTACACTAAGGCCTTAGTCAGACGGGCGTTTTTTCGCGCGATTTGCGCATGCGCATGCGTCCGGCGATTTTTTAAAACCATTGCTTTGCAATGGTATCGGACACATGAGCGCTTTTTATGCGCTCGTCCGATAAATTATAGAACAGAAATCGCAGATCGCACCTATCTGCGATCTGCGATTCCTGCTCTCTTCCTGTTCTCAGCAGCGCCGACCCCATTGAGAACATATAGAAGACAAATCATTCTTCTCTGCCACAGCTGTAACAGCTGTGGCAGAGAAGAACGATGTTTGCCCATTGAATTCAATGGAGCCAGCAATACAGCCGGCTCTATTGAAAGCAATGCGCTGCGGGCGAGCGCAGGATGAATTGTCGGGAAGGGCTTAAATATATAAGCCCTTCCCTGCAATTCATCCAGAAAAGTGTAAAAATAAAAAAAAATCTATATACTCACCTTGTCCCGGCAGACGAAGTTCAGAGCGGCCGGCCTGCAGTGGGTGTGAAGGGGGTGTGAGTCAGACTTGCCCCTGATTGGCTCAGCGCTGAGCCAATCAGGGGCAAGTCTGACTCACACCCCCTTCACACCCACTGTAGGCCGCAGCTAGGAGCAGATTTTTCGGGTGATTTTTTTTGGCCCCGGTCACGCGATTTGCGGATGCGCATCCGTCATGCGATCCGCAAATCGCGCGAAAAACGCCCGTGTGACTAAGGCCTAACAGCACATCTTTTTAAAGATGTTTTGTGTGGCTGCATTCCAAGAGCCAGAGCATTTTTATTCTTTCATTGATGGAGCTCTATGAAGCTTTTTTTTCTCTAGTCTTCATTCATATAAATTAAGACCTCTGACATTTTTCTTTTTTTGTCAATGGCGCTATGTGAGAGGTTTTTTTGTGGGATCAATTGTACTTTTTAAATAGTACCATTTGTTGATTCACGCAATGTTTTGATCAATTTCTATTTTATTTTATGTAAGGCGAGATTAGCTATCTTCACAATTTTTTTTTGCTTTTTCTTTCCATGGTGTGCACTATGTAGGTTAAAATAACATACTAACTTTTTTATCTGGCTTTGTTAGGAATTAAATTTTTTTTTTTTTACTCTTTTTTAAACCTTTTTTTACTTTTTATTTTTGTTTCTCTAGAGGACTTGAATATCACTATATTTTATCATTCTTATAATATATTGCTATGCTTCAGTATAGCATTGTATCATAAAGCCTATGAAGCTCAGCCAGAAGCTGAGCCTCATAGGCCACCATAGCTGACAGACCTGAAGGCCATATTCAAGCCTCCAGGTGCCATAGCAACCTATGGGGACTCCGTTATCACATGACAGAGGGAGGGTCCCCATTGTTTGAGCCAGCACCAGACTTTTATCCAATAGCCAAGCACCTGGTTCGCCTGGCACAGGAGACTCATAACATGCTTCTGATACAGTGCCTTAAGAAGATGATTGCATTAGAGTAAAGCCCCTTAACCCCTTCATGACATGGCCTATTTTGGGCTTAAGGACGCAACAATTTTTGGCAGATTTTCTTCTCCGTTTATCAAAAGTCATAATTTTTTTATTAGAGATGAGCGAACACCAAAATGTTCGGGTGTTCGTTATTCGGAACAAACTTCCCGGGATGCTCGAGGGTTCGTTTCGAACAACGAACCCCATTGAAGTCAATGGGCGACCAGAGCATTTTTGTATTTCGCCGATGCTCGCTAAGGTTTTCATGTGTGAAAATCTGGGCAATTCAACAAAGTGATGGGAATGACACAGAAACGGATAGGGCAGGCGAGGGGCTACATGTTGGGCTGCATCTCAAGTTCACAGGTCCCACTATTAAGCCACAATAGCGGCAAGAGTGGGCCCCCCCCCTCCCAACAACTTTTACTTCTGAAAAGCCCTCATTAGCATGGCATACCTTTGCTAAGCACCACACTACCTCCAACAAAGCACAATCACTGCCTGCATGACACTCCACTGACACTTCTCCTGGGTTACATGCTGCCCAACCGCCCCCCCTCCCCCCCACAGCGCACACCAAAGTGTCCCTGGGCAGCCTTCAGCTGCCCTCATGCCACACCACGCTCATGTCTATTTAGAATTGCGTCTGCCATGACGAGGGACCGCAGGCACACACTGCAGAGGTTGGCACGGCTAGGCAGCGACCCTCTTTAAAAGTGGCGGAGCGATAGCCCACAATGCTGTACAGAAGCAATGAGAAATAGAATCCTGTGCCACCGCCATCAGGAGCTGCACACGTGGGCATAGCAATGGGGAACCTATGTGCCACACACTATTCATTCTGTCAAGGTGTCTGCATGCCCCAGTCAGACCGGGCTTTTTAATTCATAGACACAGGCAGGTACAACTCCCTATTGTGAAGTCCCTGTCGACCCACAGCATGGGTGGCTCCCTGGAACCCACCGGCGGTACACAGAAATATCCCATTGCATTGCCCAACACAGCTGAGGTAGTAATGTCGTGCTTAATGCAGCTGGGCTTCGGCCCACACTGCATGCCCCAGTCTGACTGGGGTTCTTTATAAGTGTACAGATGTAGTAAAAACTCTGTGTGCACCTACAGCATGGGTGGGTGCCAGGAAGCCACCGGCGGTACATAGAAATATCCCATTGCATTGCCCAACACAGCTGAGGTAGTAATGTTGTGCTTAACCCTTTCCAATCCAATTTGTATATGGTTTTCCTAGGGGGCTTACTCTTTTTCTGCTGTTATACAACGGCGCTATATGCTGGCTAAAGCCAGTACTGCATGAGCTGACACGTAGGATAGGCTCCGACAGCAGAGAGGCTGGCAATATACAGTAAGAGAACCCCGACGGACGTCTACCAACAACGGAGCTGTACAGCCTTAAACCCTAATGTCTTCACAGGTCACACAGTGGACTGGAAAGGGGTAATGCAGGTGGGTTTCGGCCCACACTGCATGCCCCAGTCAGACTGGGGTTCTTTACAAGTGGACACATGTAGGTTAAACTCCCTGTGGACCCACTGCCTGGGTGGGTGCCAGGAAGCCACCGGCGGTACATAGAAATATCCCATTGCATTGCCCAACACAGCTGAGGTAGTAATGTCGTGCGTAATACAGGTGGGCTTCGGCCCACACTGCATGCCCCAGTCAGACGGGTTCTTTAGAAGTGTACAGATGTATTAAAAACTCAGTGTGCACCTACAGCATGGGTGGCTCCCTGGAACCCACCGGCGGTACATAAAAATATCCCATTGCATTGCCCAACACAGCTGAGGTAACGTCAGCTGTAATGCAGGTGGGCTAAAAATTAATTTGATTACACTGTAGGCGAGGGCCCACAAAAATTGCTGTATCAACAGTACTAATGTACATCCCAAAAATTGGCCATGGCCAGCCAAGAGGGCAGGTGAAACCCATTAATCGCTTTGGTTAATGTGGCTTAAGTGGTAACTAGGCCTGGAGGCAGCCCAGTGTAACGAAAAATTGGTTCAAGTTAAAGTTCCAATGCTTTTAAGCGCATTGAAACTTATAAAAATTGTTCTGAAAAATTATTTGAGTGAGCCTTGTGGCCCTAAGAAAAATTGCCCGTTCAGCGTGATTACGTGAGGTTTCAGGAGGAGGAGCAGGAGGAGGAGGAGGAGGAATATTAGACACAGATTGATGAAGCAGAAATGTCCCCGTTTTGGATGGTGAGAGAGAACGTAACTTCCATCCGCGGGTGCAGCCTACGTATTGCTTACGTATCGCTGCTGTCCGCTGGTGGAGAACAGAAGTCTGGGGAAATCCAGCCTTTGTTCATCTTGATGAGTGTTAGCCTGTCGGCACTGTCGGTTGACAAGCGGCTACGCTTATCTGTGATGATTCCCCCAGCCGCACTAAACACCCTCTCCGACAAGACGCTAGCCGCAGGACAAGCAAGCACCTCCAGGGCATACAGCTCTAGTTCAGGCCACATGTCCAGCTTCGACACCCAGTAGTTGTAGGGGGCAGAGGCGTCACCAAGGATGGTCGTGCGATCCGCTACGTACTCCCTCACCATCCTTTTACAGTGCTCCCGCCGACTCAGCCGTGACTGGGGAGCGGTGACACAGTCTTGGTGGGGAGCCATAAAGCTGGCCAGGCCCTTAAAGACTGTTGCACTGCCTGGGATGTACATGCTGCTCGATCTACGCACATCCCCTGCTACCTTGCCCTCGGTACTGCGCCTTCTGCCACTAGCGCTGTCGGCTGGGAATTTTACCATCAGCTTGTCCGCAAGGGTCCTGTGGTATAGCAACACTCTCGAACCCCTTTCCTCTTCGGGAATCAGAGTGGGCAGGTTCTCCTTATACCGTGGATCGAGCAGTGTGTACACCCAGTAATCCGTCGTGGCCAGAATGCGTGCAACGCGAGGGTCACGAGAAAGGCATCCTAACATTAAGTCAGCCATGTGTGCCAGGGTACCTGTACGCAACACATGGCTGTCTTCACTAGGAAGATCACTATCAGGATCCTCCTCCTCCTCCTCCTCCTCCTCCTCCTCCTCAGGCCATACACGCTGAAAGGATGACAGGCAATCAGCCGGTGTACCGTCAGCAGCGGGCCAAGCTGTCTCTTCCCCCTCCTCCTCATCCTCCTCATGCTCCTCCTCCTCCTGTATGCGCTGAGAAATAGACAGGAGGGTGCCCTGACTATCCAGCGGCATACTGTCTTCCCCCGCTCCCGTTTCCGAGCGCAAAGCAGCTGCCTTTATGGTTTGCAGGGAATTTCTCAAGATGCATAGCAGAGGAATGGTGACGCTAATGATTGTAGCATCGCCGCTCACCACCTGGGTAGACTCCTCAAAATTACCAAGGACATGGCAGATGTCTGCCAACCAGGCCCACTCTTCTGAAAGGAATTGAGGAGGCTGACTCCCACTGCGCCGCCCATGTTGGAGTTGGTATTCGACTATAGCTCTACGTTGTTCATAGAGCCTGGCCAACATGTGGAGCGTAGAGTTCCACCGTGTGGGCACGTCGCACAGCAGTCGGTGCACTGGCAGCTTAAAGTGATGTTGCAGGGTGCGCAGGGTGGCAGCGTCCGTGTGGGACTTGCGGAAATGTGCGCAGAGCCGGCGCGCCTTTACGAGCAGGTCTGACAAGCGTGGGTAGCTTTTCAGAAACCGCTGAACCACCAAATTAAAGACGTGGGCCAGGCATGGCACGTGCGTGAGGCTGCCGAGCTGCAGAGCCGCCACCAGGTTACGGCCGTTGTCACACACGACCATGCCCGGTTGGAGGCTCAGCGGCGCAAGCCAGCGGTCGGTCTGCTCTGTCAGACCCTGCAGCAGTTCGTGGGCCGTGTGCCTCTTATCGCCTAAGCTGAGTAGTTTCAGCACGGCCTGCTGACGCTTGCCCACCGCTGTGCTGCCACACCGCGCGACACCGACTGCTGGCGACATGCTGCTGCTAACACATCTTGATTGCGAGACAGAGGAGGAGGAGGAGGAGGAGGGTGCTTTAGTGGAGGAAGCATACACCTCCGCAGATACCAGCACCGAGCTGGGGCCCGCAATTCTGGGGGTGGGTAGGACGTGAGCGGTCCCAGGCTCTGACTCTGTCCCAGCCTCCACTAAATTCACCCAATGTGCCGTCAGGGAGATGTAGTGGCCCTGCCCGCCTGTGCTTGTCCACGTGTCCGTAGTTAAGTGGACCGTGGCAGTAACCGCGTTGGTGAGGGCGCGCACAATGTTGCGGGAGACGTGGTCGTGCAGGGCTGGGACGGCACATCGGGAAAAGTAGTGGCGACTGGGAACTGAGTAGCGCGGGGCCGCCGCCTCCATGATACTTTTGAAGGACTCAGTTTCCACAACCCTATACGGCAGCATCTCAAGGCTGATGAATTTTGCTATGCGGACGGTTAACGTTTGAGCGTGCGGGTGCGTGGCGGCGTACTTGCGCTTGCGCTCGAACACTTGCGCAAGCGACGGCTGAACGGTGCGCTGAACTACACTGCTGGATGGGGCCGAGGACAGCGGAGATGAGGGTGTGGGTGCAGGCCATGAGGCGGTAGTGCCTGTGTCCTGAGAGGGGGGTTGCATCTCAGTGGCAGGTTGGGGCACAGGGGGAGAGGCAGGGGTGCAAACCGGAGGCGGCAAACGGCCTTCGTCCCACCTTGTGGGGTGCTTGGCCATCATATGTCTGCGCATGGTGGTGGTGGTGAGGCTGTTGGTGTTGGCTCCCCGGCTGAGCTTTGCGCAACAAAGGTTGCACACCACTGTTCGTCGGTCGTCAGGCGTCTCTGTGAAAAACTGCCAGACCTTAGAGCACCTCGGCCTCTGCAGGGTGGCATGGCGCGAGGGGGCGCTTTGGGAAACACTTGGTGGATTATTCGGTCTGGCCCTGCCTCTACCCCTGGCCACCGCACTGCCTCTTGCAACCTGCCCTGCTGATGCCCTTGACTCCCCCTCTGAAGACCTGTCCTCCTGAGTAAGCATTGCACACCAGGTGGGGTCAGTCACCTCATCGTCCTGCTGCTCTTCCTCCGAATCCTCTGTGCGCTGACTTACTGCCCTTACTACTACCTCACTGCAAGACAACTGTGTCTGATCCTCATCGTCCTCCTCACCCACAGAAAGTTGTTGAGACAGTTGGCGGAAGTCCCCAGCCTCTTCCCCCGGACCCCGGGAACTTTCGAATGGTTGGGCATCAGTGACGATAAACTCCTCTGGTGGGAGAGGAACCGCTGCTGCCCAATCTAAGCAGGGGCCCGAGAACAGTTCCTGGGAGTGTTCCCGCACCTGAGCAGGTGTTATTGTAGTGGAGTGAGGAGGCTGGGAGGAAGGAGGAGCAGCAGACAGAGGATTCGGATTGGCAGCAGTGGACGGCGCAGAACTGCGGGTAGACGATAGGTTGCTCGAAGCACTTTCTGCCATCCAGGACAGGACCTGCTCACACTGCTCATTTTCTAATAACCGTCTCCCGCGTGGACCCATTAATTGGGCGATGAATGTGGGGACGCCAGAAACGTGCCTCTCTCCTAATCGCGCAGCAGTCGGCTGCGACACACCGGGATCAGGAGCTCGGGCTGTGCCCACACCCTGACTTGGCCCTCCGCGTCCTCGGCCGCGTCCACGTCCTCTAGGCCTACCCCTACCCCTCAGCATGCTGTATTACCAGTGATTTGATTTCACAGGCAGGAAATAAATTGGCGCAAGACTGCAGGCCAAATATAATTTTTGCCCTTTTTGGAAAACGAAAGGCCCCACTGCCTCTAGTGAATGAATTATCTAAGTTTAATAACTGTGCTGTGTCCCTGCTAATGTGTCACAGAACGTAAAGGTAGCAGAGTTATTATAACTCTTGGAGAGCAGGTATTTTTTTCCCAATTAAGGAAAGCAAATGGCGAAGCCAGCAGTAAAGCGTAGCTGGGTGCGTCTGATTTAGCAATGTTGTTCACGCAGCTCACACGTCTCCACCGCCCTTAGGACGGACAGAGGCTGGACAAATAGATTTGTTTTCAGTTTTTTTCCACCAAAAGGCAGCACTGCGTATATTCAATGAACATGAGAAGTTTAATAACTGTGCTGTGTCCCTGCTTATGTGTCACAGAACGTGAGGGTAGCAGAGTTATTATAACTCTTGGAGAGCAGGTATTTTTTTCCCAATTAAGGAAAGCAAATGGCGAAGCCAGCAGTAAAGCGTAGCTGGGTGCGTCTGATTTAGCAATGTTGTTCACGCAGCTCACACGTCTCCACCGCCCTTAGGACGGACAGAGGCTGGACAAATAGATTTGTTTTCAGTTTTTTTCCACCAAAAGGCAGCACTGCGTATATTCAATGAACATGAGAAGTTTAATAACTGTGCTGTGTCCCTGCTTATGTGTCACAGAACGTGAGGGTAGCAGAGTTATTATAACTCTTGGAGAGCAGGTATTTTTTTCCCAATTAAGGAAAGCAAATGGCGAAGCCAGCAGTAAAGCGTAGCTGGGTGCGTCTGATTTAGCAATGTTGTTCACGCAGCTCACACGTGTCCACAGCCCTTAGGACGGACAGAGGCAGGACAAATAGATTTGTTTTCAGTTTTTTGGCACCAAAAGGCAGCACTGCGTATAATCAATGAATAACAACTGTGTTGTCGCCCTGCCTATACAATTCTTTCCCTGCAGTATCAATGGAGGGTGCAATGGTCTGCAGAGGCGATTTTGAGAAGCAAAAAAAAATGCAGCACAGCTAACAGCAGCCTGGACAGTACTGCACACGGATAAATATGGCCCTAGAAAGGACCGTTGAGGTTCTTGAAGGCTACACTCACTCCTAACACTCTCCCTGCCTATGCAGCACTTCTGTCCCTAATGCCAGGTGCAACGCTCTGCAGAGCCGATTTTGAGAAAAAAAAATTTGCCACTGCTAACAGCAGCCAACACACAGCTATCAGTGGCCCTAATAAGGACCTTTGGGGGTCTTGAAGCCTACACTAACTACCAATTCTTTCCCTACAGCAGCTCCGGTACAAACAGCACTGTCCCTCATCTAACTCACACCGCATCTGAGGCGAACCGCGGGAGGGGCCGACTTTTATGTTCGGGTGACACCTGATCTTCCCAGCCACTCACAGCAGGGGGGTGGTATAGGGCTTGAACGTCACAGGGGGAAGTTGTAATGCCTTCCCTGTCTTTCAATTGGCCAGAAAAGCGCGCTAACGTCTCAGGGAAGGAAGTGAAAATAACCAGAACACCGCATGGTGTTCGTTACGAATAACGAACATCCCGAACACCCTAATATTCGCACGAATATCAAGCTCAGAAGAACACGTTCGCTCATCTCTATTTTTTATTTTTCCGTCGACGCAGCCGTATAAGGGCTTGTTTTTTGCGTGGGAACTGTAGTTTTTATCGGTGCCTCTTTCGGGTACATAGACTATATTGTAAAACTTTTTTTTTTTTTTTTTATGATAGCAGGGAGAGAAAACGCATCAATTCTGCCATAGATTTTTTTTAATTTTTTTTACAGCGTTAATCATGCAGCATAAATGAGACATTCCATTTTTTCTGCGGACCGGTACGGTTAAAACGATACCAAAATTCTTACATTTTTTTTAGGTTTTCCCACTTTTCTGCAATAAAAACCCTTTTTTTTTGGAAATCTTTTTTCTATTCTAAATTGCTGCATTCAAAGTCCTATAACTTTTTTATTTTTTGATGTACGGAGCTCAGTGAGGGCTTTTTTTTTGCGAGACGAGCTGTAGTTTTTACTGGTACCATTTTGGGGTACATACGGCTTTTTTGATCACTTTTATTGCGTTTTTAGTGAGGCAAAATGCTAAAAATTAGCATTTTGCCTCAGTTTTTTAGCGTTTTTTTCAGCGTTTTTTTGCGTGCACAGTCAAAAGCATGTGCAACTTATTGTATGCGTCGTTACGGACGTGACAATACCAAATATGTGGGGTTTTATTTTTTTTTTTTTTAACTTTTTCTATGCTAATCTGAGAAAAAGCATAAAAAAGGGGGGTTTTTTACATTTTTTTTTAAATTTTTTTTTTTTACATTTTTCTTTTCTTTTTTTTACATAATTTGAGTCCCTCTGAGGGACTTACATCACTGTACCGATGATCGCTGTCATAAGGCATGGCAGAGCTACTGCTCTGCCATGCCTTATCGCTTATACAGTGATCATAGGCAATACAGGAGGCCAGTGCCTGGCGTCCTGTTGCCATGGTGGCAGGCCAGGCTCTTGCGATGACATCGCAAGAGCCGGCCGGAGACAGAGGGAGCGCGCTCCCTTTGTGAACTCTTTCCCTGCCGCGATCTACTTAGATCGCGGCAGGGAAGGGGTTAACAGCGGGGGGCACATCTCCGATGTCCCCCCGCTGTTGCAGCAGGTCGCCGGCTGTGACTGACATATGTGATCCCGCGCTATTTCCAGGACGTAAGTTTACGTCCTGTTGCGGGAAGTACCAGGCTGCCAGGACGTAAACTTACGTCCTGCAGCGGGAAGGGGTTAATGGCTGGCATCAAAAAGGTGTATAGGTGGATGTTAAAAGGATAATATCTATTCACCATCATCTGGAGTTATTTTTATTATAATAAGAAGTAACATTTTGGCATCACATGAAAATGATAAATCTAGAAATGTCAGAAAGTTTCAGCAGATTAGCGACCCCACCACCAGTACTCATCCCAATAGGAGCAACATTAATCAGTGTACAAAAATTTGATAACAAAACAATTTCGGTGAGGGACTGGGTAGAATGTTTAAGGGCGACTGCAAGATTATATCGACTTTCTCCTAGCCGTTAGCTGATCTAGTTCTGAATCTATTGAACAGAGATGCTACAACAATTACAATTGATCTGTCAACAGCAACAAACTTTATCCCAATTGAATGAAAGAGCTGGTGTGATTTGTATCTTACCTAAAAACATGTTCAAAATACCTCCATACCTTTGCCATAAATGGTAGGAATGCTTTACAACCTCGAAAAAACTCTGGTCATAGTTTGGTCAACATTGATCCATAAAGAGCCTAACATAAGGACAATTGGAAGGACTTTATGTCAAGTTGATCAGGGATGTCTGTCAGTATGGTTCATAAATTGTGGAGATCAACCCATAAATGTCCCATTGGGCCTAGTCATTGTTGAAGAATATATGGTACCATGACATGAAGTGACGAATATTTCTATTTCTGATAAACCAGCAGATACGGAGGATTTCTCTTGGTTATGGGAATTGCTGGGATTAGATGGAGTAGCCCCTTCGCCTGTTTCAGAAGAAAATTAAGAAAACTTCCACACTGACATTGGCAAGCCTTTGCATGTCATGAGGAATATTTTGCAAATGCTGAAGCAACTAAGCATCAGATATATACTGGAGATGCAATGTCAATTAGAGAGAGATATTGGCGTACTCAGACAGCCCTTTTTCAGAAAGTAAGGGAGGTAATACAGAAAATGTTCGATTGGTATGTTATGCTAAAAAGTAACAGTAAATGGGCATCTCTCACTGTATCTCTTAGAAAGAAAAAAGATTTCTTAGATTTCACATTGACTAATGATGACTCAATGGTTGCACTCATAGGGATGCCTATCGTCTTTCAAGGGTAGAAGAATCACTCACTGTGATGCAAAAGGCTAGTTTCTTCACTACTTTAGGCTTGGCCAGTGGATATTGGAAAGTACCAGTAAAACTAGAAAATATAGAGAAAACAGCCTTAACACCCCCATGGGACTATTTCAATTTCCCTGCAGGCCATCTTGTTTAAAGAATGCCCCTAGTACATTTTAGAGACTAATAGAGCATTATTTAGGTGATTTTTACTTTTTGAAACGAGTTTGATTTATTTGGATGATGTGACCGTATTCTTCAGTATGTTTGAGGAACACCTCCTCCACTTGGATGCAGTACTGACTCGTTTGCAGAAATTTGAACTTAAATTGAAACTTAGCAAATGTCATATTGCTCAAACAGAGATCTGATTTCTGAGTCACGTTGTCAACATGGAAGGTGTGTCCTGAGCCCGGAAAAGTGGGGGTTGTAACAGGATGGCCTGAACCTCAGACAGTTACAGAATTGATGGCTTTTCTAGGACATGCTGTGTATTATCGAAGATACATCCATGACTTTGCCAAGATTGCATCTTCTTTGAACCACCTGTTATGCAGACATCCCTCTCCTCGCAAAATTAATAACTCTTCACATAAAAGAGCAGTGGGGTGAAATATAAAAACAGACATTTAGAGAATGAAAAGAACATCTCAGCACTGCACCCATTCTTACATTTGTGGACTTCCATTTCATTTATATACTAATGCCAGTCTGAAAGAAATAAGAGTCATTCTTACTCAAAAACAGGAATGGAAAGAAAAAGTTATTATCTATGGTAGCCAAATTCTATGACCATCTGAAAAGAACCCAGCAAAGTAAAGTTTTTTTTTTAGGTTGGAGCTTTTGGCAACAGTATGGGCTGCGATAGAACGTTTTGCTAAATATCTCATTGGGAGTTCAGTTGAAATTTATACACATAACAACCTATTGGCATACCTAAACACAGCCAAACGAACAGCTTTAGAACAGCAATGAGTGGCACACTTAGGTCGATTTGACCATATTATCAAATATAAGCCAGGACATGCAAACACTTATAACTTTCAAGAAATCCCTGTAGCAATTCAATAAGAGATCTGGATACCGAGTTGGAAGAAATAGAAATGTCCCTATCACGTGTAATGACAATGGACAGTGTGAAAACCCATTGCAGAAACACATATCATAGAAATCTATACTCAATCAGAATGACTCACTAAACAACAAGAAGATGGTGACTTTCAGTGATTGAATCTATGGATAAAAAGTGGATTTTCGATGAAATGTTTCACCTAACAAATAGAGGACTAACCATTTTGAAGCAATTGGACCAACTTTGCATCAAGAATGACATCTTGTACCAAAAAGTACAGTCTTCTCAAAACCATCATGAAATCCTGGTAATGTTACCAGAAAAAGGAGTTTCAGTAGTCTGTCAATTAGTTCATGAGATTGGAAGTCACTTCTGTATAGAGAAAACTATAGCTCTGTTAGATCCAGTCTTCAGACTAACTTCCCTTTCCCTGTTTCTGGTAGAACTGGGCGTCGTCCTGCTCTTTCTGTAACCTGAGCTTATACTTTCCTTCTTCCAGCACTTCTATGGCTTCAGGGCTTTCCACTGTAGGACCTTTGCCAATCACTGCCCCTATATAGCTAAGCTGGGACTTCCTTTCAGAGCTTCAGTGTTGTTCTGAGTTCTGCTCTCTGACTTCCTGCTTAGCCCCTGTTTCTGCAGTTTTTCTATTAGCATCTATTGTTCTGCCCTTTGTTGTTCATCCATTCTTGCAATTCTTCTGTCTGTAGTCTTCACCTGTTCCTCTGTGTTATCCTTGTAAGCCTCATTCTTGCTCTGTTTCTTTACTCCTGTCTTTTATTGTATAGGTGTTCTGTCCTGTCAGGGTCAGCTAGTGCCTAGAGGAAGACCGCAGGGTCATCCTTATCAGGACATCAGCCCTACTTACAGGCAGGGTCTTCCCTTTCCTCTGTAATAGCTCAGGGCATGGTACCTTCTCTAGTTCTCAGCCCCGGATTGTGTTTCAGCCATCTGGTATCTTACCTCCTTATGCCAGAGGGTCAGCTGTCAGCCTTGCTGGACTCGACCATCGCCTACCCAGTAGGTTGACACAGTGGATCCACGACCACAATCCTTACAAACTCAAGTTGCAGTTACTTTTACTCTACGCATCTCGACAACCATGTGATGCTAATATATAAAACTTGTCCACATTGTGTCCTACAGAAAGCCACTGAACAAATTCAACCCCTAAAGTAATTGAAACTGGAAAACCTTTTTGAGTTAATGACTATTGACTTTTTGACTGTGCACGAAATTGACTCTTGCCATAAATATGCTATGATTTTTGTAGATCACTTCTCAAAATTCACTGTAGTAGTTCCTACCATTGTCCAAACAGGAAAAACTACAACATAACATTTTTCCAAAGCTTCTATACTGATTTTCCTTAGGTTAAACTAGAATGAAAGTGGGGAGTCTAATGGTCTCTATGAAAATAGGCAAGGAACAAATGCCTGAGTATTAATAAGACGTCTTTCAGAGTAAGAGATAGTCTTACATGGTACTTCTATGAATAGTAATTTAAAGTCATTTTTATAATCTTCGTGCAGAATATGTATTTATTGGCAGATTTTTAAAAAAAAGAATATTGCTTTAAGTGTCCTCATCTTTTTACTGGATTTATGTAAGCTGAATCCCTATTCCAGCAGGACTATTAAGACTACTCACATATTTACAGAGTATTCCCACAACAGGCATTTATGAAATATCCACAAACTATGCCATAAATGACTGATAAATGTGGGGCCTTCAATTGTGTCGAGAATGCGACGAGAGTAAGAAACAGAGAAGTCCTCAATCGTATAGGACCTGATATATCACTGGAGGGCAAGATGGCCCGACTCAGACTCACGTATTTTGGCCATGTAATGTGAGCAGAGTCGCTAGAAAAATCTATAATGCTTGGACAGATCAGTGGCAAAAGAAGACCTGGCCGCCAAAGGACACGATGGCTGATACTGTCAGAGCTGATACTGGCATGGATATCACACAACTGAAAGAAGCAGTGCAAACTCGAAAAACACGGAGAGAGCCTTTAGGGTCGCTTAGGGTCATGAACGAATAAACGGCTAACAACAACAACTGCATCTAGATAATGTGCACAGTTTTCTCTTTTAACCCCTTGAGTGGCACGCCCGGAAATTTTCCGGGGACGAGCTCCACTGCTCATAGCAACATAGCCCGGAAGATTTCCGGGCTATGTATCACTATGGGAGCTGCAGAGCACAATGCCACAAGCTGTGACAGTGTGCTCTGCCTGCACAGACCCACATAGAGCAGTGCAGGACTTTGAAAAACCAGCAGAAGATATTACCAATCTGCCGGCAATCTCCTGCTTTGTTTACAGGTTGCCATAGAGACCATCGGCTTGTCAGAAGCAAGCCGATGGTGTCTGTGGCAGGGAGAGCTGGTTGTTAGCTGTCAGAGGACAGGTAGGTACCTGCTCTTACAGCAGAGATCAGAGAAAACCTCCGATCTCTGCTGTGTTAACCCTTTACATGCTGCAGTCTATGTGACTGCAGCATGTAAAGGGCTGTCACTGCAGCATGTAAAGGGCTGTCACCATCGGACCCCCGGAATGTGATCAGGGGTCCTGATGGGTCCCTGTGGAAGTCCCCTAAAGGGACAAAAAAACAAAAAAATTCAAAAAAAAAAAAAAGTAAAAAAAAGTATTAAAAAAATAAAAAAAACACTTGTCTCCCTTTACTTTGTAAAAAATCAAAAATACAATCACACATGTGGTATCCATGCGTCATAATGACCCAGAGAAGGAAGTTAATACATTATTTAACCCCTTAATGACATGGCCCCTTTTTTTCTTTTTTCCCCATTTCTTTTTTTCCTTCCCCCTGTTTAAAAAATCACAACTTGTCCCACAAAAAACAAGCCCTCACATGGCCATGTCAATGGAAAAATGAAAAAGTTATGGCTCTTGAGACGCAACTGCAAAACTAGTTGAAATTCAATGATTAGACCATTTTAAAAAACCTGCCCTGGTGGGCACGACAGGGTGGTAGGAAACCCGCCACTCAAGGGGTTAAGGGGATTTACAGGAACACATGAGCATGGCCGCCTATTCATCAATCCTTCATCTGGCTGCAGTCAACGACCACCTCACCAGTTGGGAAAAAAGTCTGGGCTCTTGTTTACTACCCAGAACCTGCATTTATCAAATATTTCTGACATATCCTGTGGGCATACCATAAATGTCTTTGATAGGAATACTCTTTTAACCAGGGCTCTGGTCTGTACTGATGAGAACCTAAAGACACATAACGATCTGTTCACAGATAGATGACTAGCTTACTCTTGGGTCATGTCCCTGACATAGTAAGATATTGATGCTATGTAAATGATATCATAGAGACAGTTTTATCTTTTTTCTAGCTAGTTTCAGGTTCTGATATGATTGTTAGTTCCTATGCAAATTCCAATTTCCTGATTATATTTTGCATTTATCATTACATTGGGCTAATTGAATAATTTAATAAATATGTCTGAGGTTTTATTTATAGCATATCGGATGACCACTGCGAAAGTGCATTTCCCTAAAGACTTTTGAACAATATTTAAATGAGCTTTGGGATGTACATAAGACGCTCTCGATCAAGCAGAACCTACAGCTGGCGAAGATGATTGTTGGCACAGCTATCAGAGTATGGCATCTTCAAATTAGAAAGACTAGAATAGAAGCCAATAAATCACTAACTAAACCATCTGCTCAAAGATAATGTAACATTACACTTATTAGGTTGGCACTGGGCTTCTCTATATGTTCACTTTACAGTAAGATTAGTTGTATTTACAGCCTTGGTGTTTCCCATATTTAACATTTATGAAGGAAATTTACGGATTTCATCTTAGACTCAATGAGTTCCGGAATAACCTTTAGTAAATTATTTATTTCATACATTTACATTAGAGATCATACGACAGAAGTAATCGTTACAAATCGCTGCATACCATATTTTTCAATATTTTCATTATTTAAAGGGCCAGAGTGTTCCCTTTGCAATTAAAATCTGAACTAATTGTGATATCTTGAATTCCAGAAATGTTCAATGAGAAAAGAAGCTTCACAGTTCCTAATGTAGACTTTATGCTCTGCTGGCCATGGCTTTACTTCAAGCTACACCTCATTGCTTCTTATAAATTGTTACTGGCACTTAAAGATTCGGTTGTCTCTAGTATGTCACTATCAGAATTACCCGGCTTTGCATGGATCTATTTTGTGTAACTGTTTGTTGTTTGCGCGTGCGGTTAAAAATGTTGTTTGCTACTGATATGAAGCCAACATAATAAACATAATAAAGTACAGTCTGCTCATGGAAAGAAAAATGGTCTGGTTGTTATTAGAGATGAGCGAACACCAAAATGTTCGGGTGTTCGTTATTCGGAACGAACTTCCCGCGATGCTCGAGGGTTCGTTTCGAACAACGAACCCCATTGAAGTCAATGGGCGACCAGAGCATTTTTGTATTTCGCCGATGCTCGCTAAGGTTTTCATGTGTGAAAATCTGGGCAATTCAACAAAGTGATGGGAATGACACAGAAACGGATAGGGCAGGCGAGGGGCTACATGTTGGGCTGCATCTCAAGTTCACAGGTCCCACTATTAAGCCACAATACCGGCAAGAGTGCCCCCCCCCCCTCCCAACAACTTTTACTTCTGAAAAGCCATCATTAGCATGGCATACCTTTGCTAAGCACCACACTAGCTACAACAAAGCACAATCACTGCCTGGATGACACTCCGCTGCCACTTCTCCTGGGTTACATGCTGCCCAACCGCCCCCCCTCCCCCCCACAGCGCACACCAAAGTGTCCCTGCGCAGCCTTCAGCTGCCCTCATGCCACGCCACACTCATGTCTATTTAGAAGTGTGTCTGCCATGAGGAGAAACCGCAGGCACACACTGCAGAGGGTTGGCACGGCTAGGCAGCGACCCTCTTTAATAGGGGCGGGGCGATAGCCCACAATGCTGTACAGAAGCAATGAGAAATAGAATCCTGTGCCACCGCCATCAGGAGCTGCACACGTGGGCATAGCAATGGGGAACCTATGTGCCACACACTATTCATTCTGTCAAGGTGTCTGCATGCCCCAGTCAGACTGGTTATATGCACCTTAACAGTAACCGCGTTGGTGGTAATGTGGTGGTGACTGCGGACCTATTAGCACGGTTGTATTTTGTTGGTTTTCGGAATGTGGCCAGGATTAAGTGGGCCGTGGCGGGGGAATGGTGTGGGGGCTCTCTTGTTGTGTCGGTAAAGGTGAAATTCTTGGACTGCCACCAGACGAACCAATGCAAAGGCATTTGCCAACAATGTTTTCCCTGTTGGAGGAGGAGGGGGATGTTTTTGAGGCACTACGTGTCCTCTCCACGTGTCCGTGGTTATATGCACCTTAACAGTAACCGCGTTGGTGGTAATGTGGTGGTGACTGCGGACCTAGTAGCACGGTTGTATTTTGTTGGTTTTCGGAATGTGGCCAGGATTAAGTGGGCCGTGGCGGGGGGATGGTGTGGGGGCTCTCTTGTTGTGTCGGTAAAGGTGAAATTCTTGGACTGCCACCAGACGAACCAATGCAAAGGCATTTGCCAACAATGTTTTCCCTGTTGGAGGAGGAGGGGGATGTTTTTGAGGCACTACGTGTCCTCTCCACGTGTCCATTCCATGTCAGCAATAGTAGCACTCAGGACAGGCCCCATTAACAATTCTGAAGCAGCAGTATAGCGGGAGCGCAGTCTTCGTTCCATGTAAGCAATAGTAGCACTCAGGACAGGCCCCATTAACAATTCTGAAGCAGCAGTATAGCGGGAGCGCAGTCTTCGTTCCATGTAAGCAATAGTAGCACTCAGGACAGGCCCCATTAACAATTCTGAAGCAGCAGTATAGCGGGAGCGCAGTCTTCGTTCCATGTAAGCAATAGTAGCACTCAGGACAGGCCCCATTAACAATTCTGAAGCAGCAGTATAGCGGGAGCGCAGTCTTCGTTCCATGTAAGCAATAGTAGCACTCAGGACAGGCCCCATTAACAATTCTGAAGCAGCAGTATAGCGGGAGCGCAGTCTTCGTTCCATTTCAGTAGCCTTAGTATAGCCAAGGCACAAGTTACATTTATGTAGCTAAACTGTAGGCCAACCCCACACACCTTTCTGTACCATGAGTGCAGGCGAAGAACATAGAAATTACTATGATTACACTGTAGGTGAGGGCCCCAAAAAATTGGTGTACCAACAGTACTAATGTACCTCAGTAAAAATTGGCCATGCCCAACCAAGATGGCAGGTGAATCGCTTTGGTTAATGTGGCTTAAGTGGTAACTAGGCCTGGAGGCAGCCCAGTGTAACGAAAAATTGGTTCAAGTTAAAGTTCCAACGCTTTTAAGCGCATTGAAACTTATAAAAATTGTTCTGAAAAATTATTTGAGTGAGCCTTGTGGCCCTAAGAAAAATTGCCCGTTCAGCGTGATTACGTGAGGTTTCAGGAGGAGGAGCAGGAGGAGGAGGAGGAGGAATATTAGACACAGATTGATGAAACAGAAATGTCCCCGTTTTGGATGGTGAGAGAGAACGTAGCTTCCATCCGCGGGTGCAGCCTACGTATTGCTTACGTATCGCTGCTGTCCGCTGGTGGAGAACAGAAGTCTGGGGAAATCCAGCCTTTGTTCATCTTAATGAGTGTTAGCCTGTCGGCACTGTCGGTTGACAAGCGGCTACGCTTATCTGTGATGATTCCCCCAGCCGCACTAAACACCCTCTCCGACAAGACGCTAGCCGCAGGACAAGCAAGCACCTCCAGGGCATACAGCGCTAGTTCAGGCCACGTGTCCAGCTTCGACACCCAGTAGTTGTAGGGGGCAGAGGCGTCACCAAGGATGGTCGTGCGATCCGCTACGTACTCCCTCACCATCCTTTTACAGTGCTCCCGCCGACTCAGCCGTGACTGGGGAGCGGTGACACAGTCTTGGTGGGGAGCCATAAAGCTGGCCAGGCCCTTAAAGACTGTTGCACTGCCTGGGATGTACATGCTGCTCGATCTACGCACATCCCCTGCTACCTTGCCCTCGGTACTGCGCCTTCTGCCACTAGCGCTGTCGGCTGGGAATTTTACCATCAGCTTCTCCGCAAGGGTCCTGTGGTATAGCAACACTCTCGAACCCCTTTCCTCTTCGGGAATCAGAGTGGGCAGGTTCTCCTTATACCGTGGATCGAGCAGTGTGTACACCCAGTAATCCGTCGTGGCCAGAATGCGTGCAACGCGAGGGTCACGAGAAAGGCATCCTAACATGAAGTCAGCCATGTGTGCCAGGGTACCTGTACGCAACACATGGCTGTCGTCACTAGGAAGATCACTTTCAGGATCCTCCTCCTCCTCCTCCTCCTCCTCCTCCTCAGGCCATACACGCTGAAAGGATGACAGGCAATCAGCCGGTGTACCGTCAGCAGCGGCCCAAGCTGTCTCTTCCCCCTCCTCCTCATCCTCCTCATGCTCCTCCTCCTCCTCCTGTACGCGCTGAGAAATAGACAGGAGGGTGCCCTGACTATCCAGCGGCATACTGTCTTCCCCCGCCCCCGTTTCCGAGCGCAAAGCAGCTGCCTTTATGGTTTGCAGGGAATTTCTCAAGATGCATAGCAGAGGAATGGTGACGCTAATGATTGTAGCATCGCCGCTCACCACCTGGGTAGACTCCTCAAAATTACCAAGGACATGGCAGATGTCTGCCAACCAGGCCCACTCTTCTGAAAGGAATTGAGGAGGCTGACTCCCACTGCGCCGCCCATGTTGGAGTTGGTATTCGACTATAGCTCTACGTTGTTCATAGAGCCTGGCCAACATGTGGAGCGTAGAGTTCCACCGTGTGGGCACGTCGCACAGCAGTCGGTGCACTGGCAGCTTAAAGTGATGTTGCAGGGTGCGCAGGGTGGCAGCGTCCGTGTGGGACTTGCGGAAATGTGCGCAGAGCCGGCGCGCCTTTACGAGCAGGTCTGACAAGCGTGGGTAGCTTTTCAGAAACCGCTGAACCACCAAATTAAAGACGTGGGCCAGGCATGGCACGTGCGTGAGGCTGCCGAGCTGCAGAGCCGCCACCAGGTTACGCCCGTTGTCACACACGACCATGCCCGGTTGGAGGCTCAGCGGCGCAAGCCAGCGGTCGGTCTGCTGTGTCAGACCCTGCAGCAGTTCGTGGGCCGTGTGCCTCTTATCGCCTAAGCTGAGTAGTTTCAGCACGGCCTGCTGACGCTTGCCCACCGCTGTGCTGCCACACCGCGCGACACCGACTGCTGGCGACATGCTGCTGCTAACACATCTTGATTGCGAGACAGAGGAGGAGGAGGAGGAGGAGGGTGCTTTAGTGGAGGAAGCATACACCTCCGCAGATACCAGCACCGAGCTGGGGCCCGCAATTCTGGGGGTGGGTAGGACGTGAGCGGTCCCAGGCTCTGACTCTGTCCCAGCCTCCACTAAATTCACCCAATGTGCCGTCAGGGAGATGTAGTGGCCCTGCCCGCCTGTGCTTGTCCACGTGTCCGTAGTTAAGTGGACCGTGGCAGTAACCGCGTTGGTGAGGGCGCGCACAATGTTGCGGGAGACGTGGTCGTGCAGGGCTGGGACGGCACATCGGGAAAAGTAGTGGCGACTGGGAACTGAGTAGCGCGGGGCCGCCGCCTCCATGATACTTTTGAAGGACTCCGTTTCCACAACCCTATACGGCAGCATCTCAAGGCTGATGAATTTTGCTATGCGGACGGTTAACGTTTGAGCGTGCGGGTGCGTGGCGGCGTACTTGCGCTTGCGCTCCAACAGTTGCGCAAGCGACGGCTGGACGGTGCGCTGAACTACACTGCTGGATGGGGCCGAGGACAGCGGAGGTGAGGGTGTGGGTGCAGGCCAGGAGACGGTAGTGCCTGTGTCCTGAGAGGGGGTTGCATCTCAGTGGCAGGTTGGGGCACAGGGGGAGAGGCAGGGGTGCAAACCGGAGGCGCTGAACGGCCTTCGTCCCACCTTGCGGGGTGCTTGGCCATCATATGTCTGCGCATGGTGGTGGTGGTGAGGCTGTTGGTGTTGGCTCCCCGGCTGAGCTTTGCGCGACAAAGGTTGCACACCACTGTTCGTCGGTCGTCAGGCGTCTCTGTGAAAAACTGCCAGACCTTAGAGCACCTCGGCCTCTGCAGGGTGGCATGGCGCGAGGGGGCGCTTTGGGAAACACTTGGTGGATTATTCGGTCTGGCCCTGCCTCTACCCCTGGCCACCGCACTGCCTCTTGCAACCTGCCCTGCTGATGCCCTTGACTCCCCCTCTGAAGACCTGTCCTCCTGAGTAAGCGTTGCACACCAGGTGGGGTCAGTCACCTCATCGTCCTGCTGCTCTTCCTCCGAATCCTCTGTGCGCTGCTCCCTCGGACTTACTGCCCTTACTACTACCTCACTGCAAGACAACTGTGTCTGATCGTCATCGTCCTCCTCACCCACAGAAAGTTGTTGAGACAGTTGGCGGAAGTCCCCAGCCTCTTCCCCCGGACCCCGGGAACTTTCGAATGGTTGGGCATCAGTGACGATAAACTCCTCTGGTGGGAGAGGAACCGCTGCTGCCCAATCTAAGCAGGGGCCCGAGAACAGTTCCTGGGAGTGTTCCCGCTCCTGAGCAGGTGTTATTGTAGTGGAGTGAGGAGGCTGGGAGGAAGGAGGAGCAGCAGACAGAGGATTCGGATTGGCAGCAGTGGACGGCGCAGAACTGCGGGTAGACGATAGGTTGCTCGAAGCACTTTCTGCCATCCAGGACAGGACCTGCTCACACTGCTCATTTTCTAATAACCGTCTCCCGCGTGGACCCATTAATTGGGCGATGAATGTGGGGACGCCAGAAACGTGCCTCTCTCCTAATCGCGCAGCAGTCGGCTGCGACACACCGGGATCAGGAGCTCGGGCTGTGCCCACACCCTGACTTGGCCCTCCGCGTCCTCGGCCACGTCCACGTCCTCTAGGCCTACCCCTACCCCTCAGCATGCTGTATTACCAGTGATTTGATTTCACAGGCAGGAAATAAATTGGCGCAAGACTGCAGGCCAAATATAATTTTTGCCCTTTTTGGAAAACGAAAGGCCCCACTGCCTCTAGTGAATGAATTATCTAAGTTTAATAACTGTGCTGTGTCCCTGCTAATGTGTCACAGAACGTGAAGGTAGCAGAGTTATTATAACTCTTGGAGAGCAGGTATTTTTTTCCCAATTAAGGAAAGCAAATGGCGAAGCCAGCAGTAAAGCGTAGCTGGGTGCGTCTGATTTAGCAATGTTGTTCACGCAGCTCACACGTGTCCACAGCCCTTAGGACGGACAGAGGCTGGACAAATAGATTTGTTTTCAGTTTTTTTCCACCAAAAGGCAGCACTGCGTATATTCAATGAACATGAGAAGTTTAATAACTGTGCTGTGTCCCTGCTTATGTGTCACAGAACGTGAGGGTAGCAGAGTTATTATAACTCTTGGAGAGCAGGTATTTTTTTCCCAATTAAGGAAAGCAAATGGCGAAGCCAGCAGTAAAGCGTAGCTGGGTGCGTCTGATTTAGCAATGTTGTTCACGCAGCTCACACGTGTCCACAGCCCTTAGGACGGACAGAGGCTGGACAAATAGATTTGTTTTCAGTTTTTTTCCACCAAAAGGCAGCACTGCGTATATTCAATGAACATGAGAAGTTTAATAACTGTGCTGTGTCCCTGCTTATGTGTCACAGAACGTGAGGGTAGCAGAGTTATTATAACTCTTGGAGAGCAGGTATTTTTTTCCCAATTAAGGAAAGCAAATGGCGAAGCCAGCAGTAAAGCGTAGCTGGGTGCGTCTGATTTAGCAATGTTGTTCACGCAGCTCACACGTGTCCACCGCCCTTAGGACGGACAGAGGCTGGACAAATAGATTTGTTTTCAGTTTTTTTCCACCAAAAGGCAGCACTGCGTATATTCAATGAACATGAGAAGTTTAATAACTGTGCTGTGTCCCTGCTTATGTGTCACAGAACGTGAGGGTAGCAGAGTTATTATAACTCTTGGAGAGCAGGTATTTTTTTCCCAATTAAGGAAAGCAAATGGCGAAGCCAGCAGTAAAGCGTAGCTGGGTGCGTCTGATTTAGCAATGTTGTTCACGCAGCTCACACGTGTCCACCGCCCTTAGGACGGACAGAGGCTGGACAAATAGATTTGTTTTCAGTTTTTTTCCACCAAAAGGCAGCACTGCGTATATTCAATGAACATGAGAAGTTTAATAACTGTGCTGTGTCCCTGCTTATGTGTCACAGAACGTGAGGGTAGCAGAGTTATTATAACTCTTGGAGAGCAGGTATTTTTTTCCCAATTAAGGAAAGCAAATGGCGAAGCCAGCAGTAAAGCGTAGCTGGGTGCGTCTGATTTAGCAATGTTGTTCACGCAGCTCACACGTGTCCACAGCCCTTCGGACGGACAGAGGCTGGACAAATAGATTTGTTTTCAGTTTTTTGGCACCAAAAGGCAGCACTGCGTATATTCAATGAATAACAACTGTGTTGTCGCCCTGCCTATACAATTCTTTCCCTGCAGTATCAATGGAGGGTGCAATGGTCTGCAGAGGCGATTTTGAGAAGCAAAAAAAAATGCAGCACAGCTAACAGCAGCCTGGACAGTACTGCACACGGATAAATATGGCCCTAGAAAGGACCGTTGAGGTTCTTGAAGGCTACACTCACTCCTAACACTCTCCCTGCCTATGCAGCACTTCTGTCCCTAATGCCGGGTGCAACGCTCTGCAGAGCCGATTTTGAGAAAAAAAAAAATTGCCACTGCTAACAGCAGCTAACACACAGCTATCAGTGGCCCTGATAAGGACCTTTGGGGGGTCTTGAAGCCTACACTAACTACCAATTCTTTCCCTACAGCAGCTCCGGTACAAACAGCACTGTCCCTCATCTAACTCACACCGCATCTGAGGCGAACCGCGGGAGGGGCCGACTTTTATGTTCGGGTGACACCTGATCTTCCCAGCCACTCACAGCAGGGGGGTGGTATAGGGCTTGAACGTCACAGGGGGAAGTTGTAATGCCTTCCCTGTCTTTCAATTGGCCAGAAAAGCGCGCTAACGTCTCAGGGAAGGAAGTGAAAGTAACCAGAACACCGCATGGTGTTCGTTACGAATAACGAACATCCCGAACACCCTAATATTCGCACAAATATCAAGCTCGGAAGAACACGTTCGCTCATCTCTAGTTGTTATGCTTAAAATTTGACGTCTCGCCAGTAGCATTACGAAAAGATGTTAATTAAAGTTGCTGGGCAACTCTGCTTCAATAGGACCCACTGTACTAAAATAATAAAGTGAGCTATAGTTACCGCTCCGCAGCTGCTGGGATCCAGCACTGCAGTCTCGCTGTGGTCCCAGTGCTTGCTGTGACAGATGATGTCACAGGGAATCAGGGGACTATTGCAGCCAATGAGCGAATGCAACATCACTGCTCATTCTCCTGGCATTGGCACTCACATCTTGAGCTTGAAAAAGTCCTAATATGGCTGAAACGTAGCTTGCTTATTTTTTATTTTGACCATGGATTAATAAAGCTTTTTGCATCTTTTTTTTATCAAGAAATCGATTTTCTGCTTATGCTGCCACTATACTACTAGCTATTGGAATCTTGTAGTTTGGGCTCTCACTGTGGCTTGTAGTTTATCCACCTCACCCTTTTTGGAGCTTCTTCTGTGGGCTGCTGTATCCGCTCATTGTACACATCTTGAGCCCATGATGCCAGGACTTCAGGAATGTGATGCTGTAGGCTCTTATTGGCTGTAGAGGTCACCTGATTTTCTCTGACATCATCTTTCACAGCAATCACCAGGACCACAGCGGGGCTTAAGCACTGGATTGTTGCGACCACGGAGTATATTTCAGTTCAGTATTTTAATACAGAGGGTCCTATTGAAGTGGGGTTGTCCAGTAACTAGACAACTGCTTTAATATTTGCATTTGTATTCCATTTCTTTTAGAATATGTTGAGAATGGTAGGTCCTAGAGAGCTGAAATGTAGTCTAAAACCTGGGAAATTTGGTGCAAGTTGGTCAAGTCATTCAAAAAGAATCTTTTTTTACATATATATGAAAATATTAAGGCAATACCATTTTTATGATGTCAAGGTAACACTGTCAGAGACATTTGAGTTTGTTTCTAATGTCATCTTGAATCGCATACAATAAAAAGTGCTAAACAATAATATGAGAATGTGTGATTCACATGGATTGTATAAGATAAGATATAGGGTTTACTTTTTTTTCTATAAAAAACTTCAATAGGATGGAGCAGCAAAAGCAGATAGAGCTTGTGGGCAATAGTGCAAGTGACCTCCAGCAGAAACACTAGGGGTGCTCATTAGTCACAGAAAAATGGGTAAGGGTTAGAGATGAGCGAGCACCAAAATGCTCGAGTGCTCGTTACTCGAGTCGAACTTTCAGTGATGCTCGAGAGTTCGTTTCAAGTAACGAACCCCATTGAAGTCAATGGGCGACTCGAGCATTTTTGTATATGACTGGTGCTCCGCTAAGGTTTTCATTTGTGAAAATCTTAGCAAATCACCAATGTCAGGGAAATTTCTGCGTACAGCACCAATCAGGCCCACCCCAATGCCCCGCTGCTGGTGGTAAAGAAGAGACACCACACACGGAGGTCTGGTATAGTTCCTCACACGGGGACATAACTGCGCACTTTATTACAGATTACATGGGATCTTATACCCTTTGGTCTCATCACTAGGAATGGGTGATGGTCTCATTGGCTCAAATTCACCGCATAACCATATATGTAAAGTCCGGATTTCCGGCTGAGACAGTGAAAATCATATACATAGTTAAACAGTCGTTATCTAGATACGGCGCTTCTGGGAAAACAGCCAAGCACACGGCCTTGTATCCGATTCTTCATTGCGGTGTTTAAGATACATTTTGTCTTCGCCTTGCAAGGCCTTTGGAATATCTGATGTAAGGCGACAGATTAAGTTTTTCTCATTTTAGAATTGAATAGAACTAGCATACAGGTATAAAAGTATAAAAAAGATATGGCAATATATACATATACCCTCACACCAAAGTCATGTAAAAAACACAGAAATGGGTAGGGCAGGCGAGGAGCAACATGCAGGGCTGCATTTCGGGCTCCGAGGTCTCACTATTAAGCCACAATAGTGGCAAGAGTGAGACCCCCCCCCCCCCCCCGCACTGTCAGCATAAAGATCGTTCTCCTCTGCCCCAGCTGTAACAGCTGTGGCAGAGAAGAACGATGTTAGTCCATTGAATTCAATGGAGCCGGCAACACAGCTGGCTCCATTGAAAGCAATGGGCTGCCGGCGAGCGCGGGATGAATTTTCGGGAAGGGCTTAAAAATATAAGCCCTTCCCTGAAATTCATCCAGAAATGTGTAAAAAGTAAAAAAAAATATATACTCACCTTGTCCCGGCAGACGGAGTTCAGGATGTAAGAGAATATGTGATTCTGCTCACTTTAGAACCCTTGTGCGTTAGCATTAACCATACATTTGCAGATATTAGGACATCTGCTGTCTCTGCTGTGTGATTGGAGAATGTCTGAAAGAAAGCTGGACATACTTCTCTTACTTCTGTGCTTCCTAATCATTGATGTGGAGCACCAGCACTGAAGCTGAACTACAGCTGTACTCACTGGACCTTGGATGGCATTCAGGGGATGGGAATTTACACCAGAGGTTTTATTGCTATGTGTTTTAAGCTATTGCTGAGCTGTTTTTTAGCTCTTCAAGAATACATAATTGCACAACATTTCATCGTTTTTAGAGGTTTATAATATGACAACCAGAGCATGGCCAGTCATTGTCAAAAATGTAAGTTAAAAGCAGAGGCGTAACTTGAAGCTTCTGGGCCCCAATCCAAAACCTGAATCGGGGCCCCCAACTATAATGCTTTATTCATATTACTGGGCTCCCTATATGTAGAACAGAGGCCTTATGGGCCCCCTGAGGCTCCTGGGCCTGAGTGCAACTGCATCTCCTGCATCCTCTATAATTACGCCCCTGGTTAAAAGCTTATCTTTGCAATAAACCATATGGTCACCAATTTGACTTAAAGGGGTTGTCCAGTTGTGAACTATTGATGGCCTATCCTCAGAAAAGGCCACCAATAGCAGATCAATTAGATCTATTGCCTGGGACCCCCATTAATCAGCTGTTCTCTGTGCTATAGTACTTTTGTACTGAACTGGTTTGTGCAGGAAGCAGACAGTTGTGTTCTTGATGCAGTTGTTAGACTTGGTATTGCAGACACAACTTCCATTGAAATGAATGAGAACTATGCTTGCAATTCCTTGCCTGGCCAATGAAGTCGGAACTGAACTGCCTGCTTCCTGCATAAATCAACTCAGTACACAAGCCTGGCAAACAACAGATCTACTATTGGTGCCCTATCCTGAGAATAGACCCTCAATAGTTTACAACTGGACAAGCCCTTTAACACCTTTAGTGGCACGCCCAGAAAATCTCCAGGGCTTGCTGCACTGACCATGCAGATTTCCGTGGACATCTCCAATGCTGAAATGTGCATAGCACTGAACTGTCATCTGAAATCTTCAAGGGTTTTTACTGAATATTCAGTGCAGCAAGCCCCAGAGATTTCTGTCTAAGTACCAACTGTCTAAGTATTACAGTACTTTCAAATACTTGCCAGATTGAATTGCATTGCCGACTCATTTAAAAAACCTTCCCTGTGAGGCATGACATGGTAATAATCAACCAGCCACTGAAGGGGTTAAAGGAGCTTTCCATAAAATATATTCTTTATACTGCATTATTATTTAACTTAAATGATTTTGGAAAGCAAGATGTCTTCAAAATTACTTGCAGGTCCTATATTCAAACCACAGTGTGTCTGTAGGTAACATGACATCCATTGTGAACACATAGTGTGATCATGTGATTTCAATATGTAAAGACTTTATGTCACCATACTATGGATGTAATGTGACTCACATCCATACTGTAGCTGAATAATCATTTTGATACCCCCTTGTCTTTGAATATCCCTTTTAGAGTTGAGCGAACATGCTCATCCGAGCTTGATGCTCGTTCGTGTATTAGCATACTCGATGGTGCTCGTTACTCGAGCGAGTACCACGCCGAGTTCGACCCCTCCCCGTTTTGACCCCTCACCGCATTACCACTTCCTGCTGTGACGTGCCAGCGTACTCACGTCCACAGCAATATGTGGCTTGCTGGGGAGAGAGAGAGAGAGAGAGAGAGAGAGAAAGCTCGGCACCGGGTGGGTCAAATACAAAAATGCTCGGGTCTCCCATTGACTTCAATGGGGTTCGTCACTCGAATAGAGCTCTTGAATATTACGAAAAGCTCGACTCAAATAATGAGCACCCGAGCATTTTGGTGCTCGCTCATCTCTAATCCCTTTAGATTCTGCACATAATTATTCTTTATAAAGAATAGAATAACTTTTAAACTGTAGCAATCCCAAGTTCCAAGCTGTATTACAGTCTAGAACTGCCTTCACAGCTCAAAGGTCCCAATATTCCATGCTGGCTTTACATCTACAAAGAGCAAGTTCCTTTGCTCATGTACATGTGGGCAATAAAAGTGCTGCAATTCCTGCAAACATCATAAAGAAAAACATCATCCTGCATAACATCACCAACTTGGGACATTCAGCTACACTGGGTGATTAAAAAGCTAGTCCCATAAGGACAACTATGTTACAAAGTAGTAGACTGAGCACTAATGAATTAATACAGTCAAACATACAGTCATACAAGAAAACACCTGTGCACATCTGAACATAAAGAACATATAAATCAAGCATTCATGATTTTTTTGATACTGTTGTTATCTAAGCAGGTTATTATAACAGTAATTATTGTCATTTTCCATCTCACAGTAGATGCTGATAATGTGTTCATATCAGTATCTAACCTCTAGACATGTATCACTTATGGGCCGCCTGCAGATGGCCGGGTCGGTTCCGGCAGCGAGAATTCTCGCCGCGGGACCCGACCCGAGCGCCTGCAGAGAGCAGCGCGTACTCATCCGCGCCCTGCAGCTCCGGATCTTTCATGTATCGGCTGCCGGGCAGCCGGCGCATGCGCAGACCAGAGCCGGCGGCCGGTGAGTGACGTTTCTGTGCGGGGCTCTGCGAGCCCCGCACAGAAATAGAACATTCTGCGGTTTGTTTGCCGCGCGAGATTTCGTGCGGCCTAACCGCAGCCGTCTGCCTAGGATTGCGTTTGCTAACGCAATCCTATGGCAGCTTCCAAGGGCGGAAATTCCACGGGAAATCCCACCGCGGAATTTCCGCCCGTCAGCAGGCGGCCATAATCTGTATTATTCATTATGGTTCTTCACTGTGTCCCTAAAAATGTTGTCTGTCTGTGATTTTTGGATAAGTTTTCCAGAAAAAACAAAAATTCAGGTTGGCCACCCTGGTTTGCACTCATACTATGCCACTGTATGTTAGGTAAATGTTTATGGCTATTGGGACAGACCAATGAAATCCCTGCATCACTATCTATTCGATTATATATATAGTAAGTGTAAAGTTAATTTTTAGTTTCTTTAAGTGTTAAGTATCTTCTATCCAGAATTCTTGAAATGGGACGCACTGCTATAAATATTCATTTGGTAGTAACCATGGTAACCACAGGGCTTTATACACTACTTCTAAAGGCATATATAACAAGCTGACTGTATTATAAAACAGCAAGGCAAGGCATTTTGACCAATATTTTGGCTTAACTGCATTGATTTAGTGGTAATGTGTTTGTGTCAAGTGTTTCCTTTGAATGAATAAAGAGAAATGGAACGGAGACTTTCAAAAGATTAGAATGCAATGGTTTCTCCTCAGTATCATTTTAGCTATGGTAGCTTTAAAATGATAAGTATCTTGCCACCACTCATGGTGACTAGAAGTTACCTCTAATCTATATTTCCTGCCATGGGTAACAGGTGGCTTCTAGATGAAGGTTCTTCTAATCACCTTTTTCCCAGTCTAAAGGGCCCCAAATCAAAGCAACGGTTTCTCACAGGCCACTCACGTGTCTCTTCATTTCCTTGTGAATGACTCCTAGCCTTCTCTGGCAGCTCTGAATCATACCCACTTGGTTTTTGGAGGGCAATGAACCACATAATCTCATAATCTCTCCCCTGCTCCACCCTAGAGGTAATGCTCTGACAAAGGTCCAACGAGGCACTCACTGCCTGTAATTTATGCCATTTTGGTTCCCCCCCAATCCAAACTGGCAAAGAACCTGCATCTGTTTTTCTCTGAAACCCAAAAAGCAAGATTATTGCACTTCATGACTCTTCTATCTTTAGCTTTTGCAGTTGTTGAGCTGCAAAACTCTCTCTAGATGGTAGACTCCGTGCCAAATCTCATGCCTTGATGCCCACCATTCTCCTATAGTGTTGGCGTTGTCAACGTGCTGTAGTGACCAAGCTTCATATCTTCTGGGAATGCCCAATGTCACAACACTGCTGAAGTGAAGTCTGGAGAAGTCTTCCACCCTCTCAAAACACCCTGTCCCTTTCCCCCCCTTTTTCCTGCTGCACAGTTTTCATGTGAATATCGTAATTGTGGGGAAATCTCTTTATTTTTCTGTCGCAATTCTGAAAATTGTGACAAAAAAAATTGAGAAAACGACAATAAAGTTAACCTATTCTATAAAAGGGGTCTGGTGGTGAACTGGTGCCGCCTTCTATACCTAAGCCACTGCAACTCGGTAAAGGCTGAACTCTAAATCCTAAAGCTACAAATGTGTCCTCTGGTCGAAAAGGGGCTAGTCTTAATGTTTCTCCATTGTGTGATTTTAATGGACCATTACATTGGAAGATGAAGACTTCCTCGTTACCACTACTTATAACGCATTTTAAAAGCTATTAAAAAGAGATGACTATCACTCATTTTTGCAATATGTAATTTGTATATGAATTATATTAGATTTCGGGGCTAAAACTTGCTAAAGCATTTTCGTATTCATTGCTGTGTAGACAGTAATATTTATATAACATTAGAAACTTCTACTGTTGCATATAATTGAATTGCAAATGATATTCTGAAATAGCCTTGATAGTATCCTTGCAATAGATTAGTCTTATACATTGAACGATCACTGCAGTAGGAACAGCTTGTTCTTGGCATCTTGGTACTCCACAATGCTCTCAGATAATGCACCGACCTCTCCTCTGTGCAACAGAAGGCAACATTTGTCGGTCATGGGCAATAATGGGGACTTGAGGGACTTTGATCACGGGCAGTTGTTGGTGCCCACATGTGCTTTGCCCGTATTTCTGAAACAGTTGCACTTGTTGGCTGTTCCTGAACCACGGTATGAAGAGTATACCCAGACTGGTTGAACCATGGGCCAAGATCTGACAGAAGATCACACAGTGCAGGCCACATGTGGTTGATCTTAAAGGCAGACAGCAGGTATCACATCTGTTGTCTCAGCAATGACATGCCACAGCAGACCAATCAACCCAGTGCTACCGCAGCAGGGAAGTTAGACAAATTTTTACAATGACCATGCGGCATACGATATGTTGACTGGGGTTCGAAAGCTGAAGGCTGACAAGTGTTCCCCCTGATGATCCCTAGCCACCACCAACAATGGCAGAAGGTTGTCTGGAGTGCCGAGTCCTTGATACCTCCACCCATGCAATATCAGCGTAAGGTGGCTAACATAAAGATGCTGCCATTTCCTGCTGACTATGTACATGACTGGGTCTACATCTGGTGTAAACAGCATGAAGCTGTATCTTATGGGTGTACCATTGGGGTTCGCATATATTGTATTTCAGCCGCACTTCAGTAGCGGTGAGCGATTCCAGCGACCTCATTGGTTGTTGGGTACACACCCCCCTTTGGAGATGTGCACGAGTGCTACTTCACGAGACCCGCGGCAACATTTGATACATGACCCTCTCTGCTAATTAATGCTATAAAAGAGTTTACCTCAAATTGCTTTTATCTTTATAAACTTTTTGCTGTAAACTAAATGTCAGTTGACCTCCACTATTGGACAAAGGCTTAGCATTTTTTAGTTCTAAATACGTGTCCTTTGCATTTTTGTCCCTTCACCTGCTCCAGTTCTTAACCAATAGACTGGCAAATGACTTCTATTAGTTTGTTAATTATTAGAGATGAGCGAACGTACTCGTCCGAGCTTGATACTCGTTCGAGTATTAGCGTGTTCGAGATGCTCGTTACTCGAGACGAGTACCACGCGATGCTCGGGTTACTTTCATTTTCTTCCCTGAGAAATTTGCGCGCTTTTCTGGCCAATAGAAAGACAGGGAAGGCATTACAACTTCCCCCTGCGACGTTCAAGCCCTATACCACCCCCCTGCAGTGAGTGGCTGGCGAGATTAGGTGTCACCCGAGTATTAAAATCTGCCCCTCCCGCGGCTCGCCACAGATGCATTCTGACATTAGTTCAGGGAAAGTGGTATCTTGGTGGAGCTGCTATAGGGAGAGTGTTAGGAGTGATTTTAGGTTTCAAGAACCCCAACGGTCCTTTTTAAGGCCATAGAAATCGCAGATCGCACCTATGTGTGATCTGCGATTTCTGTTCTCTTCTCTATATGCGCTCAATGGGGCCGGCGGCAGCAGCGCCGACCCCATTGAGAACATATAGAAGACAAATCATTCTTCTCTGCCACAGCTGTAACAGCTGTGGCAGAGAAGAACGATGTTTGCCCATTGAATTCAATGGAGCCAGCAATACAGCAGGTTCCACTGAAAGCAATGGGCTGCCGGCGAGCGCGGGGATGAATTGTCGGGAAGGGCTTAAATATATAAGCCCTTCCCTGCAATTCATCCAGAAATGTGTTACAATAAAAATATATACCGGCGTATAAGGCGACGGGGCGTATAAGACGACCCCCCAACTGTCACCTTATACGCCGGGAATACAGTGGAGCAAAGAATAAAAATCATTACTCACTTCACCGGGCGTTCTGCGGTGCTCCTGCAGGCTGTCGCTCCCTCCTGGTTCCCGGCAGAGCATTGCTTTCTCTACGAAGGGCTTTAAATCCCCGCCTCCAGAAACACACGTGCCTTCAGCCTATCACAGCCAATGACAATGATGTCATTGAATGGCTGTGATTGGCTGTGTTTCTGGAGGCGGGGATTTCAACCACTGCGTCCAGAAAGCAATGCTCTGCCGGGGACCAGGAGGGAGCGACAGCCTTCAGGAGCACCGCAGAACGTCAGAAGAAGTGAGTAATGATTTTTATTCTTTGCTCCACTGTATTGCCGGCGTATAAGGTGACAGTTGGGGGGTCGTCTTATACGCCCCGTCGCCTTATACGCCGGTATATATATTTATTTTTACACATTTCTGGATGAATTGCAGGGAAGGGCTTATATATTTAAGCCCTTCCCGACAATTCATCCTGCGCACGCCGGCAGCCCATTGCTTTCAGTGGAACCTGCTGTATTGCTGGCTCCATTGAATTCAATGGGCAAACATCGTTCTTCTCTGCCACAGCTGTTACAGCTATGGCAGAGGAGAACGATCTTTACGCTGACAGTGCGGGGGGGGGGCACTCTTGACGCTATTGTGGCTTAATAGTGGGACCTGTGAACTTGAGATGCAGCCCAACATGTAGCCCCTCGCCTGCCCTATCCGTTGCTGTGTCGTTCCCATCACTTTCTTGAATTGCCCCGATTTTCACAAATGAAAACCTTAGCGAGCATCGGCGATATACAAAAATGCTCGGGTCGCCCATTGACTTCAATGGGGTTCGTTACTCGAAACGAACCCTCGAGCATCGCGAAAAGTTCGTCCCGAGTAACGAGCACCCGAGCATTTTGGTGCTCGCTCATCTCTATTAATTATGCAAGTTGTGAAAGAGGAGCAGCCATACCAATAAACCATTATACATTAAATAGGTAATATTTCCATCTCCTGTCTTGATGACTGGTCTTGTGACTTAAAGTTGTTTTTCCATCTCAGTTAATGGTGGCCGAGATGGCAATACCCCTCTGTACGTGGAGGCCGAGATCATGGAACTAGATGAGATATTGTGTTTCATGGTTATCTTCATGGGGTTTGTGGAAAGAGCGCTGATTAGCCAACATGACTGTAAAGGAAATCCTCAGTGATGATTGACTGAGTTGGGAATATCCATTTAAGCTTATTCCTGTATCCTTGATAGCAGGAACACGCTACTTATGACAGTTCCCTGATGGAATGTAATTAATGGTTATTTTTCTGGTAGTGCCTGTAAGGGATCTTTCATACGAGTGTATATACGGTGATGGCGTTTTTACATTTTCATGCCTGCTCCATATAAGTGCCTGAATGGGCGTTTTTTCTGCGATCACGGACAGCGTCTTCTCGTCTATTCACATGACCGCAAGCATCGTTTTCAGGGAAAAAATATGCTGCACCTCTAAAAACCCTTGCTCTGCCAAAATCCTCGGGATGCCTTCCAGTGCCTATATAGAAGCACCTATGAGCTTTTCACAGCGTTGCAGACTGTAAAAAGGTCTCCCCCTCCCTTCTTTTTCCCTGCTCCCATAGGAGTCTATGGGACCCGCCGGCATATATTGGCTAAAAGATAGTTACTGAACTATCCTTTTGGCCACTGTATATACGCCAGATGTATTTCGGCTGCTTATGTTCCATCTTTCATGGTGATGACGTATTTACGCCCCGTATGATCGCCCATGTGAATGAATGCATTGGGAATCAATGCTGCACATGGGTAGAGTATATACACCTGGGCATTAAAAAAAGTGTCGTATATGCACTTGTGGGAATAAAACCTCAGGGTGATATTCTTGTTTTTGGCATATGCTTGGTTTACAATATGTCCAATTCACCCAAATAAAGTGTGTAAAATGTGTGTGTGTGTGTGTGTGGAGGGGGGGGGGGGGGGGTAATTGAGCACCAACCAAAGACCCCTTTACCCAGCATTAGAATGTATAATTTTTTGTAGCTTTAATTACTATTTGTATTGTAAAAGTTGAGTATTTCCACAGTTTGTATTAATAGAGATGCACATGGTTGGCCAATTTTAATGAAGGCATTAAATAACATTATCTACATGGATTAAAATCCATTTTGAGTGTTGTGAAAAACTATTTTAGTTGAGATGAATATATATATATTTTTATTATTAAAGGAAGATCTGCTAGCAAATGCGCATAAAAATAGATTTCTTTACCGAAAATGTTGGCTTTCAATGGTAAATGATAAAATATGTGATTAATATGACAGGCAGGTTCTTCTGGAGTTTACGTATTAGAATACTATTAAATGCTTCCATTTGAAAAACAGATTTGATCTTGTTTGAAAATGTAAAACCAGATTACAAATATCCAGCCATGAATATACAATATTCAATTCTAGAAAATTTGTAATTACCAGGACAAACAATGTTGGCACCAAACACACACAAGAGGTGGCAGTTCTCCATGCCATCTGTACCCATTCTTGTCTGCCCACTCACGATCTCACCTTTTCTCCAGCGCTCACAATTTACATGCAAGGATAGATATTAGTTCTGTAAACACAAGTTATGCCAGCAAACGTGAAACCTCTATGTAAGAAGCAGAAAGATATATTATGGCGATCTAGCCAGTCATACCATCTGCACATATGATGCATATGTGTGCTAAAGAATTCTGTAAAACTTGTACATGGCAACGATTTGATGATAAGCTTTCCTTTAAGCTATGTTCACATTACCATTATGGAGTCCGTTCTCATGCTTTGCTATGAGAGCAGGAAAATATAATCCCTGGGCTGAAGGAATTCATCTTATGATGAAACTTAATGGGACCGACTAACGAGGTGCATTTTCCTACCTGTAATATACATGCTGCGGTATTTCCAGTGAAGCCCCAACCGGAAACTTCAATGCTGATGTGAACATAGGCTTATACAGGTTTTTATTCATCTCACAGTAACTTCTTTGTATAGACCAGTCATTCCAAAATACTCCTCAACCTGCATTAACCCCTCGGACCCTTACATTACACACCAAGATTAACCCAGACCCCAATAGACAGCAACACTGACCTGAACGAAGGAAGAGACGACTCTCAGAATTTATGTCCCCTCTGATAACTTTGCAGTCTTGCTTGAACTGTGAAAGTTGCAGAATGATTCACACGGACGGATTTGTGCACAAAAAATGATTGTGCACACTGTGCAGAAAATAAAACCCATTGACTTCAGTGGATTAGTTCACATGTGTGTGATGTTCACATTGACATGGCACACATCCATGCTGTGATTGAAAAGGCTGAGCAGCCTAATTAGTCCCTGTTGTTATTGATTTCCCCCACAATCTCCCGGTTATTAGGTCTGCACCCTCATAGACTCCTATGGTGCCTTTGCTGCTAAAATGTACACAAAAATAGAGCATGTTTTGTTTTCTGTGCGCGAAATGTGTGTGCACAAGTGTGAATGAGCCCACTGAAAACAACGCACTCTATCCTCTGCACAATCTGGTGCAGTCGTGCTCATGTGAAGCTGCCCTTAGTGTAGTGCAAACCTAAAATCGAAATGCTTTACGTGTAGAGATGAGCGAGCATACTCGCTAAGGACAATTGCTCGAGCGAGTATTGTCCTTAGAGAGTACCTGCCCGCTCGGAAGAAAAGGTTCGGCTGCCGGCGCGGGTGAGAGGTGAGTTGCGGCAGGGAGCAGGGGGGAGCGGGGGCGAGAGAGGGAGAGAGAGATCTCCCCTCCGTTCCTCCCCGCTCTCCCCCGCCGCCGGCAGCCGAATCTTTTCTTCCGAGCCGGCAGGTACTCGCTAAGGGCAATGCTCGATCGAGTAATTGTCCTTAGCAAGTATGCTCGCTCATCTCTATTTACGTGTAATCAAAACCCCAGAGGCTCACCTTACAAATCTGGGCTTCCCTAAAACCCATTATGCAAACATCAAAAAAGAGCACTTACCATATCGAGTCCACACATTTTGGAGCTTTTGGGCAACAATATGGTCACTTTTGAGTCTGTGTTACAAAAAGGGCTTTTTGATGAACAAAAACATTGTGATAATACATGAAAGAAAACATTTACTATATAAAGGTTGTTGAAGGTTAATTAGTGGATTAAATATTCGTAAAAAATTGCAATCAGACATGGGAAAAAAATTCTTAATCAAAGTTGCAAAGTTTAAAGCTGGAAAAATAGATTGGCCATTATAGTAAATCCTCTATAGATATCCAAGTATAAGAAAGTCGAAGAAAAAATAATAATATTTATATAGCGCCAAAATATTCCAAAGCTCTTTATAGAGGACATAGAGACAAAATCAGAGATTACATGCAGCATGAAATAAATAAACAGAACTTCAGGAACGAGGGTCCTGCTCACAAGAGCTTACAGTCTATGAGGAATAAAGAGTACAAACGAGGCAAACATCTTCAGGGGAACGTAAGGCGCTTTTAGATGGAACGATTATCATTTAAAAAATCGTTCAAATGAAAGTGAAGGATAATCGTTCAGTGTAAACGCAGCCAACGTCTGAATGATGAACAAGGATCTCAAACTTCTCGTTCGTCGTTCAATTTTTTGCAGAACTGAAAACCATGGTTGGCTCGTTCACTTCTCGTTCCATTTAAACACTTCTCGTTCAAAGTTTCACTTGGCGAATGTGAAACACTCTATAATAAGTGAATGATTCTCGTTGAATGAGTCCATGATGAATCTACCTGTCTAAACAAGCTGCACAAGGGAGGACGAGTTGATAATGTTACCATTACCATGAGTTGATGATAATTGTGCCGTCTAAAAGGAGCTTTAGTCTACGCTCATCATCAGACAGTTGGGCATGGGTAGGGTGGTAGACAGAGATGAGGGAAGAGATGTAGGGCCGTGCAGGGCTGTGGAGAGCTTTATGGATAGGAATGAGGAGTTTAAACTGATACAGGGTGGAGGCATCCGTGCAGTGACTGGCGCTAGGTGGA
Organism: Eleutherodactylus coqui; assembly: GCF_035609145.1. NCBI lineage: Eukaryota > Metazoa > Chordata > Amphibia > Anura > Eleutherodactylidae > Eleutherodactylus > Eleutherodactylus coqui. The sequence goes on along the minus strand of NC_089841.1, from coordinate 242,152,216 downwards.
GGCATCGGTGTAGTGACTGGCGCTTGGTGGAGGCATCGGTGTAGTGATTAAACAGATGGGTCAAGCTGTTGCTTTTAGGATAGATTGGAGAGAAGAGAGTTGTGTGTTTTAGTAGTCAAGACAAGAATGGATAAGGGCAACACAGTAAGAAAGAGGCAGATTCTGGAGATATTTTAGAGTCAAAATGGAGCTCAAAGCAATGGGCATGCTGTCTAGGTGTTATGATAGAACCACGCATGCAAATGGAAATACCAGGTTTAGGTAGATTATTAAATAGTAGAAACATAAGTTCTTTTTTTTTTTTTTTTTTTTAGTTTCAAATAGAGAGAAGACATGTTGGTAGAGACAGCTAATGGACAATCACTTACACTTTATAGTCATGAAGGGTGGTATCTTAGGAAGAGGTGTATAATCGAGTGTCATCAGCATAGAAAGGGTACTGAAAGCCAAATCTGCTGAGAGCTTGTCCAACAGAGGCAATGTAAATGAAGAAGAGGGGAAGACCTAGGATTGAACCCCAACAGAATGAAGAAAAGGAAGGGGATCAAAGAAACTAGGTGATTATTTTCTGCTGGATGTTGTTAATTTTCTCTTTGAAATTAGTGTCAGGTCTTCATCACTGAGATCTGTCATAGGTGGGTAAACTTTAGGGCTATAAAGGCAGTGAAAAGTATAAAAATCATTTTGGATTAGCGGACAGTGAGAAGATGAGCATGGTGAAATAGGTTTATTTGGCATGGTGAAGGGCAGAGTCGTAAGTTCTAAGCATGAACTTGTAATAGAGGACATCTGAAGTCTGTAATGTTCTCCATAGATGTTAAAGCACTGCCGAAGAATACATATTGGATGCGTGTGTCAAGGTTGACGCTATCTGTGTTGGCAGGGTCGGAGTGTAGAGGGAGTTTTTGTCTTGAGCACTTTTGCAGTTTCGTAATAGTGTTTGGCAGCCAGATCAGGACAGCAGAGGGAAGAGGTTGAGGCTAGAGATGACTATAGGAAGTCTATAAATTGCTGAGGCTAATATCTTAAAGGGAGACTCCTTCTTAATAATACATGTCCACTGTTGTATGTAAACTAACAAGCTGCCAGTATTTTAAATGAAGGCTATTAGATGAGTGTGGGGAAGATGGGGCTGTCCTGACTGCGCTCCTACCATTCCTTCTGCATGAAGCTGCCACCAGCTACTGAGAGAATGTCCCAGTGAAAGGGAGAATGAAGCCATTGAAAACAAAGGGTTCTACTCTCTGCACAATGCATGCACAATTGTGCTCGTGTGAGTAAGTCCTTAGTGGGTTTTATCCATTGGTGGTTCCGTTGACAAGTGTGGAAAGCTGTATACTGAGTATAGGACAGCTGCTCCACAGTGAGGATACTCAAGCAGTTGCACTCACTGTAAATGTTCACCCTATGCTGTGAAGACAGAAATTGCAAATGAGCAGTATGCCTGCACAGGAAGATACAGTCACTTGTAATAGAGAATAAAGGGGGACCATCCTGAGCATGCTCGACCACTCACAGAACTACTGAAGGACAGGTTCAGTTGCAGTGTGGGATCAGCAATCACCTGTCAGAGCTACTTTTGCAGAGTTAGTAGAAAGAAATGATACATCTTTGAAAATTGATTGTATATGGACATTTAAATATTTTTACACATATAACCTACTGAGTCATCAGTGTGATTTTGGGAATATCCCTTTAACCTTGTTAAATGGGTCTCAGAGGTCTTTAGGTCTCTGAAAGGTAGAGGACACAGAAGTATGATGTGGCTTCTCTTATGATATTCATGGCATATTCTATGGACATGCTATAAAATTCTGAAGTAAAAATACAAAGTGGGATTAAAGCTCCTGCAATTTAGCAGGTGCAGGTCGGGCCCTCGGTTGTTAGTCACAGCCAAGGACCCAGAATCATTTAACTGCTTCTGCCTTCTCCCCTGCAGGCTACATAGTGCTCAATGAGCGCTATGTAGTGAAGAGAAAAAGTGAAGTATCACTTCCAATATTTGACCTGGCGATCACATGATCGCTGGGTGCCCCCTGCCACAGCGGAGCTGCAGGGTCTTAGCAAACTCAGACCAGCTCTGCTCAGTGACCAATGTCAATACAGGGTGATGTTTTCCCCTGTAACTGGGGCTCCTATGAATGCTGCTCCTATGGATGCCTCAGCTGCAGTAGAAAAGTGTGAAATAAAAAAAAAAAGACAATGTGAATGAAACCAAGAGGTCTTATATGATGTCATGGGGGACATATTTTTGTAAAAATTTTTTACCATCTAAGTAAAAAAAGTTATAGAAGAAAATAAAAAATAGATATAAAAAAGAAAGTGACCCACTGCTGACATAAACCTAAATGCTATAATCTGAGACTATACAAATTAAATATCAAAACATCCAAAAAATGGGAGAACCCATTCCTGTACATTTTATTATGGTGTAAATATACTACATTTAAAAATATAAATTTTAACATTGTTTTTTTTTCTCTCTATATCTTATTAGTAGTGATGAGTGAGCATACTCCCTAAGGGCAATTGCTCGAGCGAGCATTGCCCTTAGCGAGTACCTGCCCGCTTGAGAGAAAAGGTTCGGCCGCCGGCAGCGGGCAGGAAGCAGTGGGGGAGAGCGGGGAGGAACAGAGGGGAGATCTCTTTCTCCCTCCCCCCCCCCCTGCTCCCCCCTGCTGACTGCCGCAACTCACCTGTCACCTGCGTCGGCACCCGAACCTCTTCTCTCAAGCGGGCAGGTACTCGCTAAGGGCAATGCTCGCTCGAGCAATTGCCCTTAGCGAGTATGCTCGCTCATCTCTACTTATTAGTCTTAAAAAAAACTGATAAAAGGTATAAAAATAGCCCCATATGTCACAGAAAAGAAAAAACGCTGCAAAAATAATTTTGGTGGCTGAAGAAAAGCAAAATAGGACAGTAAAATCACCACCTGGGTAAAATCCCTAGAAAGTATCTGGTCCTTAAGGGGTTAATAGCATTGTGAGTGAGGAGTAATATTCCTTTTGAGTTATGAATTCTCTTTTTTATGTAAAATTCCCGATCAAATAAATCTAAAAGTAGAACAATATATAAAAAAAAGCAATATCAAATCACCAGATAGAACATCCATATGTAGATTGTATTAACTTTTTATTGTGTAAGCAAGCACATATGAACTCTCTCAGATTGGATGGTTGGAACGCCTCGTATTGGTATCTTCCGCCTGCATCTATTACAATATCAAGGTGCTTTATTCCTTCACAATATTTTTGCATTCAGTTAGAAATAGTTTCGCTTTTCCATCACCTAAAGTTCTTTCTGTGTCTAAACATTTCCTCCAGGGATTACTAGGTAATTATAACACATTGCTATTACCATTCAGATCAACAAATTATCTTAGTAAGCCAGAAACTCATTATCTAGTGCAACAATGGAGTGGCCCCCGAATGCATATTAAATAGACGCCACAGTGATTCATATGACCTATTTTTCTGTGCACTGAAATGTGTCAGTTTAAATGTCATCACCCAAACAAACCAGATCCTATCTACCAAGCAGAGCGTATCTCATAGACAACAGATCTGAACTATGTTATACAGAAAGTGGCCATTTATCGAACACGTTGTCTCTCACAGTGCGTCCAATCACAAAATGATAACATAGATCACGTGGGCAGAATTTTGAGGCTACTAGAACATTTATAACCTGGCCAGGATTCGAATGAGGAGTTGTAAATTCCAAAGCAGCAACTTTCTTGAAGTAACATTGATGTTGGACTGTCTCTACAACCTACAAATAATGGCCCTTTAAGGCAGACTGAGAATCTCACGATTCTTGTTTGCCTGAGCAAATGAGCTCGTGATGTCATCATCAGCACGCTCGCGCTCAGGCAGCCTGTTTAGACTGCACAATTCTTTTTGAGTGTTTCACATTCAGTGTTTAAACTGCCCGACAAGTGTACAAACCGGCGCTGATTATTATTGTAGTGGCCTGGAGTTTTGGGGTGCCCTCCAGCACCTCAGAGTACATTTCTTATGTTTGTCTTGTATTATTGTCTTAAATGTGGAATGTATCAGATTTATGTGTATTGGAATTTGCAGGCATAAAAGGGTTAATGTCTATTCATGTCTGGTGTTGTCTGGTGTTGTCTGTATCTATCTGTCTAACTGTCTGGCTGTTGATTGGTTTGTGTTCATGTGATGTGATGAGTTGATTGAGAGGTATCTAAAGTTAAGCGCTGCGGAATAAGTTGGCGCTATACAAATAAAGATTATTATTATTATTTATTATTATAAAGTTAATAATGAGTGTTGAGGGAAGTTGAGGAGAAGAAGAGAAAGTGAGAAGTGATTTGAGGAGAGATGGAGGAAGCAGAGAGATGGTCTGCTGCTCATTCCAGAGCGCAGCTATACCAGGAACCTTCCTTCTAGAAGCTGTGCTTAGGGGGTATGAAAGCCCAGGCATAGTGGAAATGCATGGGAGTATAGCGCAGAAAACGCATGTAACCGGAGAAAGAGAGAAACCGCAAGTGTTCAAGAAAAAGTGAGTGCTTGGCGGTAAAGAGAGGGAGAGTTTAACTGGGAGGAAAAATCCTAGAGATAACTAGGACTGTGGATCCAGGAACCCTCACGGCTTCAACACTATGCAAATTGTTGTGTGCAAGAACTGTTTATTGTTACTGCCTGAAGCATTAAAGTAAATGGACAGAAAAACAGTCCCTGTTCTCATTGAGAAATTACTGTCTGTGTGTGGACTACTTTATTCTATCGGAGTGATCTGCCACAGAACATGGAACGTGGGCATTATGGTGACAAACAGGACTTAAGGTAACCCGGTCAGTAATTATTGGTCTCCCCCGGTAGTAACGAGGTCGGGTTGCTAGCCACTCATAGTAAGGAGATGGTAGAGCCCCCTGACAGGGTTATTTCTCTATCCTGTTATCTTATCGGTTAAGGGCCTATTCACACGACCATATATAAGCAGCTATTGTAGCCGCGGCAAAAAATCGCGACCATCTGAAGCATTGGTTTCTAGTCTACTCATTCAGATGAACGATTTTTAGGTGCGTAAAAAAATTGCTCCGGGAAAAATAGCACATTGTCGACTGAAAACGGCGATCGGTTTTATATAGCGCGTAAGAAGGTAGCTCTTGCCCTATCTTTTGCCAAGATACACTGGAAGCTCTCATAGAATCCTATGGGAGCTGAAATAAAAGGGAGAGGGAGGAAGTTTAGCTGTGCCCAACGCCGGGGAAAGGAAGACAGCTGGCTTTATTTAAGCATTAGTAGTCATTCAGAGGATTTCTGCCGACCGAGGCATTTTGGCCAATACGCCAAAGCCGCCCGTGTGAATGGATGAGAAAACGCTAATTAAGATCAGGACTTGATCGCGGCAATTCTTCATTCATGCAATTTTTAGCAGCAATCCGCCTAGCGTAAAAACGCATATGGTGGTTTGAAGAAAGCCTAAATGTGACTTGAAATATATCAATATTTACTTAAAGGGACATTGAATCCACAAGGATACGTAGATTTCCCTGAAGAGCATTCTGTATATCCTATGCGTATAACTGGGAGGAACAATGGACATTTTCTTCCCACTAAACCTGTTGACAGCCTTTAGTATTTTTGATTGGTAGATTTCATCATTCTGAACAGGATCATCTTTTTCCTTGAGAAAAGTCAAATTATTAGGCCTTAGTCAGACGGGCGTTTTTAGCCGCGATTTGTGCATGCGTCCGGCGATTTTATAAAACCATTGCTTTGCAATGGTATCGGACACATGAGCGCGTTTTATGCGCTCGTCCGATAAATTATAGAACAAAAAATCGCAGATCGCACCTATCTGCGATCTGCGATTCCTGTTCTCTTCTCTATATGCGCTCAATGGGGCTGGCGGCAGCAGCGCCGACCCCATTGAGAACATATAGAAGACAAATCATTCTTCTATGCCACAGCTGTAACAGCTGTGGCAGAGAAGAACGATGTTTGCCCATTGAATTCAATGGAGCGGCAATACAGCCGCTCCATTGAAAGCAATGGGCTGCCGGCGTGCGCGGGATGAATTGTCGGGAAGGGGTTAAATATATAAGCCCTTCCCTGCAATTGATCCTAAAATGTGTTAAAATAAAAAAAAATTGTATACTCACCTTTCCGCTGCAGCCGGAGTCCAGCCGCGGCCGCTGTCAGTTCTCCTGAACTGCTTCTCGGCACTATTCAGCCGGCGGGGCTTTAAAATCCCCGCCTGCTGAGTGATCTGCCTCTGATTGGTCACAGCCCTGACCAATCAGAGGCTGAAAACACTCACACACCCATTCATGAATTCATGAATGGGTGAGTGATTGCTGCCTCTCAGCGCTGAGCCAATCAGGGGCAGGTCTGACTCACATCCATTCATGAATTCATGAATGGGTGTGAGTGAGGCATGCCTCTGATTGGCTCAGCGCTGAGCCAATCAGGGGGCAAGTCTGACTCACACCCCCTTCACACCCACTGCAGGACGGCCGCACGGAGCTCCGGCTCCCGGCAGAAGGTGAGTATACAATTTTTTTTAATTTTAACACATTTTAGGATAAATTGCAGGGAAGGGCTTATATATTTAAGCCCTTACCGACAATTCATCCCAGGCTCGCCCGCAGCGCATTGCTTTAAATGGAGACGGCTCTATTGCCGTCTCCATTGAATGCAATGCGCTGGACAGCTCCGGCCCGTTTCTAATGAAACGCGGCTAGGAGCAGATTTTCGGGCGATTTGCGGGCGACTTGCGCGCACCGGTCACGCGATTTGCGGATGCGCATCCGTCATGCGATCCGCAAATCGCGCAAAAAAACGCCCGTCTGACTAAGGCCTCAAGGGAAAAGAAAGTTCCTTGGGACTCAGCATTAAAGCTGCAGCAATTCTTTATATATAGTGGATAATAAAGAAGGAGATCCGTAGTTTAGCCAACGGTTTTCTTGCATCCTCAAATGCTTTCTCGGGTCTGATGGGCATTATGTGAGCAGCACCAGCAGACCGCTCAGCATCATGGCCGATTCTAGCTTTTCTGCTGATTTTCTGTTGAAAATGTAAATGCGTTCTCCCCATAATAAAAAGTCAGAAGTCAAAGTAGCCAACTGATATTTGATGGGTCCCACAATGCAAAAACTGATGGATGGGGTAAAAATAGAAGAGGCTTGTCTGTCAGGTATTATAGCAAGTAGTTCAGTATGAGTTGCGTTGAGCTAAGACAGAACAAACCTGGAGATCACATAGAACATAGATGGGCATATTTCTGAAGTACTCCAATGTTCCCAGAATCAGCCAAGGTGCCCTCTGTATTAGCCACAATTTGCCCATTACCAGCAACAGAGCCTACAATACCAACCAGAGTGTCCCCAACTTCAGCCATAACAGCAACCATAACATTGTCTCTGCATACTTGTTATTTCAGCGATCTATGATAGAAACCTGTATCCGAACATAATTATTGAATTTTGAGAGTGAGCAGCAGATGCTTGCTGGATCTACATTTCATAGTTGCAGCTCTAGAGAGTGGTTTGCACCTTATACTCAAAGAGGATCTTCAGAGATCAAGTGTGAGGATCCCACACACATACGAACCAGCACCTAGGAACCAAAGTACGTCTTCCCAAGTGGTCTCTGGAGATGAACTGCACGGGAAGGGGCAAGGTGGTTGCGACTGTAGCTGGTACACTTGTCCAGGGAGCAAGGGGCAAGAGGGGCTTAGTATGCTGCTGCAGTCCATGTAGTGCAGAAGCAACTCTGGGAGCTAGTGTGGTGAGGAGGGCTTATGGGGCCCCCTGCATAGAAGGCCAGTTATTGGGGCAACTCCTATAGCTGTGAAGCAGAGGAGGTTGGCACTTGTGCACTTCTTACTTTTTCTTTCATCCAAATCTTGAGACCAGGATCTCAGGAGTGCATATGCCCCGGCTCCAGGCTCAGCCACCAGCTGCTGCTCTGATATTTCTTTCCATGAAAGGACTTCTGGGCAGCTTTAACAATTTCTCGGTGTTCATTGAGTCTTATCAAAATCTTCAGCAATCCAAAAGTGTAACTCTTTTGACAGCAATAATATGCAATCATCTGAAAAGAGGATATCAAAGAGATTAACATTAGTGCAATAAACTTCAATGGTTCCCTTGGTATTCACAAGATCAAAGATCTCCACAACGAGACCTGTTTCCCCTTTGTACCACTCCCAACAGCAGATCATTTTTTAGTTATACGCCCTTCGCATATCCGTCACCTAAAGGGCTTGATGACAATATAACAACACTACCACCAGTCATGGTCTAAGCATTTGTCTTGTAATGTATATATTATTACTGCTGTTCTTGGCATAGTCCCAACAGTAATTCCTGTAGTGGTCCAGCAGCTGCCCGACTCTCTCCTGCCATATTAACCCTTTGCAATCCAATTTTGGATTCAGGGTTTCCTAGGGGGCTTTCTCTTTTTGCCATTTCACAATGGAGCCATCTGCTGGCTAGAGCCAGTACTGCGGTATAGGACATGCTGGAGAGGCCCCCGACAACAGAGCGGCCAGTATTATACAGTAAGAATACCCTGCCGGACGTCTTCCGACATCGGAGTTGTACAGCCTTCAATCACAATGTCTTCAGATGTCAGACAGTGGATTGGAAAGTGTTAATACCACATGCAATCAACCAAGTTAAAGGCAGGTCAGAAATGGTATTTGGTCTGATATTAGCAAATAATACTCAACATGCAGTTATATAAAGGCAAACTACGGTATATCGGTATGTTTTGTCATCTTTCTCTAGAACTACACCTACTGACCAAAAAAAATGCACCAAGAAGGAATTGTTGGGATCAAATTAAACTTTATATGTGTGAATGTAATGATATATGTAAGTGATTACAATATTAGAGTGAAAGGTTATGTTTATTTGGGAAAACTGTACAATACAGGGGAGGGGCGTATCCTGTTTGGCCGCCTCTAGCCTGGATACGAGTTACAGTTGGGCGTGGAGGCATACAGGCTTCGTATGTTATACTGTGGCACATTTGCCCCCAGATGTTGCAACTGGGCCTCTAGATCCTACACACTCATAAGCTGCTGAAGCTGACATCCCAGCTGGTCACATGACTGCTCGAATGGTGATAAGTCTGCTGACCGTGCAGGCCAAGAAAGTGTGGCAACCTGGCAGAGGCATTCCTGGGAAACTCTTGCTGTGTGTGGGCAAGCATTATCCTGCTGAAAAAATGCCTCTTGGAAGCCTCGCCATGAGAGGCAACACATGTGGCCACAGGTTTTTCCTGCACATATCGCTGAGCTGTTATTGTCTTTCGATTGCTACTGGGGTGACTGACTGTCATATGCAATGTCTACCTAGATCATCACACCAGCAGGATTGAAGCACTCATCACGAGGCCTCCATATTCAAACACGACCATTGTTGGCTCCCAAACAGAACCCGGATTTGTCATTAAAGATGATATGGTTCTAGTTCATAGCAGTCCAGGTTTATCGTTCATGGCATCACTGCAAATAAAAGCAATGGTGTTGGGGTGTTACTGGTAGGACACATTAATGGGTGCCATGACACCAAATTTCCTTCAGCTAGGAGCTTGGAGAAGGTCTGGGTAGAGATAGGGTTCTGTAATAAAGGGGCCACCTGTGTTTGGATGGTGGTTAACAAAACTGTTGGAGTTGCTCCTCTTTGTCGGTGGATCAAATGATCCTCTCTACTGGTGGTCTGTCTGGGCCATCTGAAGCCTGTTTGCCATATCTGCAGGCCCTCACATAACCACTGTTACAAATACCTTGTAACATTCTGGTCAGAATGGCCCTGGTGGCAGACAATTTGTCAAAATGCCTATCCTGCTCCTCTCATTCCAATAATGTGCCCCTCTCAAAGTTTGTCGTAAAGGATTGTAGAGGCATGACTAGCAGTCAACAATCTCTCAACAAGAACTACACTACACAAAAGTGGCCTCTGAGAGCCTTTTTATAGAGCAACATGGGAAGCATTTTGATGGCCTCTAGTGGCAGGACCCCTGTGTCTAATCAGACCACAACTGTAAGCATTTATATCTACCTGAGACATAACTACATGTCAAGTTTTGCAGCAATCCAATACTTCTATCTGGGTGCTTTAGTTTTTGTCAATGAGTATAGTTAGAATTTGTAACTTTGGCTGATCTTGGCTCTAGAATGCATACGAAGTATTTTATAGATGAAGAACAACATATGGGCAAAACAATGACTGCAAAAATAGGGAGAACTTTGATGATGTTGATGCCTGTGGTTCAGAAGGGAATTATTACACCATGTGATACGATCATGCTGAGAGGATGGTTATTTAGCAACAGTTCTCTGTTTTAATTGATTTTCTAGTTAAAGACCTTTAATGATGGAATAAATATTCCTGATAATTTATACAATTAGAGAATAAATAGTCCTTGTGGGATGGAAAGCCACAGCATTAACTATTAGAGCCAGCGCCTCGGATGCGTTCATACGGGGCAGTTTGATGGTGATTTTTTGCTGCACGTTTTGCAAAATGGCAGCAAAGAGAAATAGTAGTCTTATTGGACTTTTGTTGTGATTTACTTCCCACCAGGGGCGTAACTATAGAGGATGCAGGGGATGAGGTTACACCCGGACCCAGGAGCCTTGGGGGGCCCATAAGGCCTCTCTTTTCCATATAGGGAGCCCAGTACTATGAATGAAGCATTATAGTTGGGGGCCCTGTTCCAGGTTTTGCATTGGGGCATTGCTTTCCACCATTGTGGGGATTCTTTGGCCAGTGTTTCTTCACTTTATTCCTTCATAGTTTGTACCTGAAGATCTTTCTCAAGCACATTCCAAACCACAAAAAGTGCACTTAAATATGCAAAGTACAAATGAAAAATCAACCAATCAATACGGATAAACCATCATCCAACACAAAATAGAGCCTATCAAAGTTTATTATTAGAGATGAGCGAACGCGTTCGTCCGAGCTTGATATTCGTGCGAATATTAGGGTGTTCGGGATGTTCGTTATTCGTGACGAACACCATGCGGTGTTCTGGTTACTTTCACTTCCTTCCCTGAGACGTTAGCGCGCTTTTCTGGCCAATTGAAAGACAGGGAAGGCATTACAACTTCCCCCTGCAACGTTTAAGCCCTATACCACCCCCCTGCTGTGAGTGGCTGGCGAGATCAGGTGTTCGCCTAATATAAAAGTCGGCCCCTCCCGCGGCTCGCCTCAGATGCGGTGTGAGTTAGATGAGGGACAGTGCTGTTTATACCGGAGCTGCTGTAGGGAAAGAATTGGTAGTTAGTGTAGGCTTCAAGACCCCCCAAAGGTCCTTATTAGGGCCACTGATAGCTGTGTGTTGGCTGCTGTTAGCAGTGGGATTTTTTTTTTCTCAAAATCGCCTCTGCAGACCGTTGCACCTGGCATTAGGGACAGAAGTGCTGCATAGGCAGGGAGAGTGTTAGGAGTGAGTGTAGCCTTCAAGAACCTCAACGGTCCTTTCTAGGGCCATATTTATCCGTGTGCAGTACTGTCCAGGCTGCTGTTGGCTGTGCTGCATTTTTTTTGGGCTTCTCAAAATCGCCTCTGCAGAGCATTCCACCCTCCATTGATACTGCAGGGAAAGAATTGTATAGGCAGGGCCACAACACAGTTATTATTCATAGAATATACGCAGTGCTGCCTGTTGGTGGGAAAAAACTGAAAACAAATCTATTTGTCCAGCCTCTGTCCGTCCTTACGGGCGGTGGACACGTGTGAGCTGCGTGAAAAACATTGCTAAATCATACGCACCCAGCTACGCTTTACTGCTGGCTTCGCCATTTGCTTTCCTTAATTGGGAAAAAAAATACCTGCTCTCCAAGAGTTATAATAACTCTGCTACCCTCACGTTCTGTGACACATAAGCAGGGACACAGCACAGTTATTACACTTCTCAGGTTCATTGAATATACGCAGTGCTGCCTGTTGGTGGGAAAAAACTGAAAAGAAATCTATTTGTCCAGCCTCTGTCCGTCCTTACGCCTGTGGAGACGTGTGAGCTGCGTGAAAAACATTGCTAAATCATACGCACCCAGCTACGCTTTACTGCTGGCTTCGCCATTTGCTTTCCTTAATTGGGAAAAAAAATACCTGCTCTCCAAGAGTTATAATAACTCTGCTACCCTCACGTTCTGTGACACATAAGCAGGGACACAGCACAGTTATTACACTTCTCAGGTTCATTGAATATACGCAGTGCTGCCTGTTGGTGGGAAAAAACTGAAAACAAATCTATTTGTCCAGCCTGTGTCCGTCCTTACGCCTGTGGAGACGTGTGAGCTGCGTGAAAAACATTGCTAAATCATACGCACCCAGCTACGCTTTACTGCTGGCTTCGCCATTTGCTTTCCTTAATTGGGAAAAAAAATACCTGCTCTCCAAGAGTTATAATAACTCTGCTACCCTCACGTTCTGTGACACATAAGCAGGGACACAGCACAGTTATTAAACTTCTCAGGTTCATTGAATATACGCAGTGCTGCCTGTTGGTGGGAAAAAACTGAAAACAAATCTATTTGTCCAGCCTGTGTCCGTCCTTACGCCTGTGGAGACGTGTGAGCTGCGTGAAAAACATTGCTAAATCATACGCAGCCAGCTACGCTTTACTGCTGGGTTCGCCATTTGCTTTCCTTAATTGGGAAAAAAAATACCTGCTCTCCAAGAGTTATAATAACTCTGCTACCCTCACGTTCTGTGACACATAAGCAGGGACACAGCACAGTTATTAAACTTCTCAGGTTCATAGAATATACGCAGTGCTGCCTGTTGGTGGGAAAAAACTGAAAACAAATCTATTTGTCCAGCCTCTGTCCGTCCTTACGGGCGGTGGACACGTGTGAGCTGCGTGAAAAACATTGCTAAATCATACGCAGCCAGCTACGCTTTACTGCTGGGTTCGCCATTTGCTTTCCTTAATTGGGAAAAAAAATACCTGCTCTCCAAGAGTTATAATAACTCTGCTACCCTCACGTTCTGTGACACATAAGCAGGGACACAGCACAGTTATTAAACTTCTCAGGTTCATAGAATATACGCAGTGCTGCCTGTTGGTGGGAAAAAACTGAAAACAAATCTATTTGTCCAGCCTCTGTCCGTCCTTACGGGCGGTGGACACGTGTGAGCTGCGTGAAAAACATTGCTAAATCATACGCAGCCAGCTACGCTTTACTGCTGGGTTCGCCATTTGCTTTCCTTAATTGGGAAAAAAAATACCTGCTCTCCAAGAGTTATAATAACTCTGCTACCCTCACGTTCTGTGACACATAAGCAGGGACACAGCACAGTTATTACACTTCTCAGGTTCATTGAATATACGCAGTGCTGCCTGTTGGTGGGAAAAAACTGAAAACAAATCTATTTGTCCAGCCTGTGTCCGTCCTTACGCCTGTGGAGACGTGTGAGCTGCGTGAAAAACATTGCTAAATCATACGCACCCAGCTACGCTTTACTGCTGGCTTCGCCATTTGCTTTCCTTAATTGGGAAAAAAAATACCTGCTCTCCAAGAGTTATAATAACTCTGCTACCCTCACGTTCTGTGACACATAAGCAGGGACACAGCACAGTTATTAAACTTCTCAGGTTCATTGAATATACGCAGTGCTGCCTGTTGGTGGGAAAAAACTGAAAACAAATCTATTTGTCCAGCCTGTGTCCGTCCTTACGCCTGTGGAGACGTGTGAGCTGCGTGAAAAACATTGCTAAATCATACGCACCCAGCTACGCTTTACTGCTGGCTTCGCCATTTGCTTTCCTTAATTGGGAAAAAAAATACCTGCTCTCCAAGAGTTATAATAACTCTGCTACCCTCACGTTCTGTGACACATAAGCAGGGACACAGCACAGTTATTAAACTTCTCAGGTTCATTGAATATACGCAGTGCTGCCTGTTGGTGGGAAAAAACTGAAAACAAATCTATTTGTCCAGCCTGTGTCCGTCCTTACGCCTGTGGAGACGTGTGAGCTGCGTGAAAAACATTGCTAAATCATACGCAGCCAGCTACGCTTTACTGCTGGGTTCGCCATTTGCTTTCCTTAATTGGGAAAAAAAATACCTGCTCTCCAAGAGTTATAATAACTCTGCTACCCTCACGTTCTGTGACACATAAGCAGGGACACAGCACAGTTATTAAACTTCTCAGGTTCATAGAATATACGCAGTGCTGCCTGTTGGTGGGAAAAAACTGAAAACAAATCTATTTGTCCAGCCTCTGTCCGTCCTTACGGGCGGTGGACACGTGTGAGCTGCGTGAAAAACATTGCTAAATCATACGCAGCCAGCTACGCTTTACTGCTGGGTTCGCCATTTGCTTTCCTTAATTGGGAAAAAAAATACCTGCTCTCCAAGAGTTATAATAACTCTGCTACCCTCACGTTCTGTGACACATAAGCAGGGACACAGCACAGTTATTAAACTTCTCAGGTTCATAGAATATACGCAGTGCTGCCTGTTGGTGGGAAAAAACTGAAAACAAATCTATTTGTCCAGCCTCTGTCCGTCCTTACGGGCGGTGGACACGTGTGAGCTGCGTGAAAAACATTGCTAAATCATACGCAGCCAGCTACGCTTTACTGCTGGGTTCGCCATTTGCTTTCCTTAATTGGGAAAAAAAATACCTGCTCTCCAAGAGTTATAATAACTCTGCTACCCTCACGTTCTGTGACACATAAGCAGGGACACAGCACAGTTATTACACTTCTCAGGTTCATTGAATATACGCAGTGCTGCCTGTTGGTGGGAAAAAACTGAAAACAAATCTATTTGTCCAGCCTGTGTCCGTCCTTACGCCTGTGGAGACGTGTGAGCTGCGTGAAAAACATTGCTAAATCATACGCACCCAGCTACGCTTTACTGCTGGCTTCGCCATTTGCTTTCCTTAATTGGGAAAAAAAATACCTGCTCTCCAAGAGTTATAATAACTCTGCTACCCTCACGTTCTGTGACACATAAGCAGGGACACAGCACAGTTATTAAACTTCTCAGGTTCATTGAATATACGCAGTGCTGCCTGTTGGTGGGAAAAAACTGAAAACAAATCTATTTGTCCAGCCTGTGTCCGTCCTTACGCCTGTGGAGACGTGTGAGCTGCGTGAAAAACATTGCTAAATCATACGCAGCCAGCTACGCTTTACTGCTGGGTTCGCCATTTGCTTTCCTTAATTGGGAAAAAAAATACCTGCTCTCCAAGAGTTATAATAACTCTGCTACCCTCACGTTCTGTGACACATAAGCAGGGACACAGCACAGTTATTAAACTTCTCAGGTTCATAGAATATACGCAGTGCTGCCTGTTGGTGGGAAAAAACTGAAAACAAATCTATTTGTCCAGCCTCTGTCCGTCCTTACGGGCGGTGGACACGTGTGAGCTGCGTGAAAAACATTGCTAAATCATACGCAGCCAGCTACGCTTTACTGCTGGGTTCGCCATTTGCTTTCCTTAATTGGGAAAAAAAATACCTGCTCTCCAAGAGTTATAATAACTCTGCTACCCTCACGTTCTGTGACACATAAGCAGGGACACAGCACAGTTATTAAACTTCTCAGGTTCATAGAATATACGCAGTGCTGCCTGTTGGTGGGAAAAAACTGAAAACAAATCTATTTGTCCAGCCTCTGTCCGTCCTTACGGGCGGTGGACACGTGTGAGCTGCGTGAAAAACATTGCTAAATCATACGCAGCCAGCTACGCTTTACTGCTGGGTTCGCCATTTGCTTTCCTTAATTGGGAAAAAAAATACCTGCTCTCCAAGAGTTATAATAACTCTGCTACCCTCACGTTCTGTGACACATAAGCAGGGACACAGCACAGTTATTAAACTTAGATAATTCATTCACTAGAGGCAGTGGGGCCTTTCGTTTTCCAAAAAGGGCAAAAATTATATTTGGCCTGCAGTCTTGCGCCAATTTATTTCCTGCCTGGGAAATCTAATCACTGGTAATACAGCATGCTGAGGGGTAGGGGTAAGCCTAGAGGACGTGGACGTGGACGTGGCCGAGGACGCGGAGGGCCAAGTGAGGGTGTGGGCACAGGCCAAGCTCCTGATCCAGGTGTGTCGCAGCTGTCTGCTGCGCGATTAGGAGAGAGGCACGTTTCTGGCGTCCCCACATTCATCGCCCAATTAATGGGTCCACGCGGGAGACGGTTATTAGAAAATGAGCAGTGTGAGCAGGTCCTGTCCTGGATGGCAGAAAGTGCTTCGAGCAACCTATCGTCTACCCGCAGTTCTGCGCCGTCCACTGCTGCCAATCCGAATCCTCTGTCTGCTGCTCCTCCTTCCTCCCAGCCTCCTCACTCCACTACAATGACACCTGCTCAGGAGCGGGAACACTCCCAGGAACTGTTCTCGGGCCCCTGCTTAGATTGGGCAGCAGCGGTTCCTCTCCCACCAGAGGAGTTTATCGTCACTGATGCCCAACCATTCGAAAGTTCCCGGGGTCCGGGGGAAGAGGCTGGGGACTTCCGCCAACTGTCTCAACAACTTTCTGTGGGTGAGGAGGACGATGACGATCAGACACAGTTGTC
The DNA here is from genome assembly GCF_035609145.1 of Eleutherodactylus coqui. Classification (NCBI taxonomy): domain Eukaryota; kingdom Metazoa; phylum Chordata; class Amphibia; order Anura; family Eleutherodactylidae; genus Eleutherodactylus; species Eleutherodactylus coqui. The sequence goes on along the minus strand of NC_089841.1, from coordinate 242,135,688 downwards.
TTGCAGTGAGGTAGTAGTAAGGGCAGTAAGTCCCAGGGAGCAGCGCACAGAGGATTCGGAGGAAGAGCAGCAGGACGATGAGGTGACTGACCCCACCTGGTGTGCAACGCTTACTCAGGAGGACAGGTCTTCAGAGGGGGAGTCAAGGGCATCAGCAGGGCAGGTTGCAAGAGGCAGTGCGGTGGCCAGGGGTAGAGGCAGGGCCAGACCGAATAATCCACCAAGTGTTTCCCAAAGCGCCCCCTCGCGCCATGCCACCCTGCGGAGGCCGAGGTGCTCTAAGGTCTGGCAGTTTTTCACAGAGACGCCTGACGACCGACGAACAGTGGTGTGCAACCTTTGTCGCGCAAAGCTCAGCCGGGGAGCCAACACCAACAGCCTCACCACCACCACCATGCGCAGACATATGATGGCCAAGCACCCCGCAAGGTGGGACGAAGGCCGTTCACCGCCTCCGGTTTGCACCCCTGCCTCTCCCCCTGTGCCCCAACCTGCCACTGAGATGCAACCCCCCTCTCAGGACACAGGCACTACCGCCTCATGGCCTGCACCCACACCCTCATCTCCGCTGTCCTCGGCCCCATCCAGCAGTGTAGTTCAGCGCACCGTTCAGCCGTCGCTTGCGCAAGTGTTCGAGCGCAAGCGCAAGTACGCCGCCACGCACCCGCACGCTCAAACGTTAACCGTCCGCATCGCAAAATTCATCAGCCTTGAGATGCTGCCGTATAGGGTTGTGGAAACGGAGTCCTTCAAAAGTATCATGGAGGCGGCGGCCCCGCGCTACTCAGTTCCCAGTCGCCACTACTTTTCCCGATGTGCCGTCCCAGCCCTGCACGACCACGTCTCCCGCAACATTGTGCGCGCCCTCACCAACGCGGTTACTGCCACGGTCCACTTAACTACGGACACGAGGACAAGCACAGGCGGGCAGGGCCACTACATCTCCCTGACGGCACATTGGGTGAATTTAGTGGAGGCTGGGACAGAGTCAGAGCCTGGGACCGCTCACGTCCTACCCACCCCCAGAATTGCGGGCCCCAGCTCGGTGCTGGTATCTGCGGAGGTGTATGCTTCCTCCACTAAAGCACCCTCCTCCTCCTCCTCCTCCTCTGTCTCACAATCTAGATGTGTTAGCAGCAGCATGTCGCCAGCAGTCGGTGTCGCGCGGTGTGGCAGCACAGCGGTGGGCAAGCGTCAGCAGGCCGTGCTGAAACTACTCAGCTTAGGCGATAAGAGGCACACGGCCCACGAACTGCTGCAGGGTCTGACACAGCAGACCGACCGCTGGCTTGCGCCGCTGAGCCTCCAACCGGGCATGGTCGTGTGTGACAACGGCCGTAACCTGGTGGCGGCTCTGCAGCTCGGCAGCCTCACGCACGTGCCATGCCTGGCCCACGTCTTTAATTTGGTGGTTCAGCGGTTTCTGAAAAGCTACCCACGCTTGTCAGACCTGCTCGTAAAGGCGCGCCGGCTCTGCGCACATTTCCGCAAGTCCCACACGGACGCTGCCACCCTGCGCACCCTGCAACATCACTTTAAGCTGCCAGTGCACCGACTGCTGTGCGACGTGCCCACACGGTGGAACTCTACGCTCCACATGTTGGCCAGGCTCTATGAACAGCGTAGAGCTATAGTCGAATACCAACTCCAACATGGGCGGCGCAGTGGGAGTCAGCCTCCTCAATTCCTTTCAGAAGAGTGGGCCTGGTTGGCAGACATCTGCCATGTCCTTGGTAATTTTGAGGAGTCTACCCAGGTGGTGAGCGGCGATGCTACAATCATTAGCGTCACCATTCCTCTGCTATGCATCTTGAGAAATTCCCTGCAAACCATAAAGGCAGCTGCTTTGCGCTCGGAAACGGGGGCGGGGGAAGACAGTATGCCGCTGGATAGTCAGGGCACCCTCCTGTCTATTTATCAGCGCGTACAGGAGGAGGAGGAGGAGGAGCATGAGGAGGAGGGGGAAGAGACAGCTTGGGCCGCTGCTGACGGTACACCGGCTGATTGCCTGTCATCCTTTCAGCGTGTATGGCCTGAGGAGGAGGAGGAGGAGGAGGAGGAGGATCCTGAAAGTGATCTTCCTAGTGAAGACAGCCATGTGTTGCGTACAGGTACCCTGGCACACATGGCTGACTTCATGTTAGGATGCCTTTCTCGTGACCCTCGCGTTGCACGCATTCTGGCCACTACGGATTACTGGGTGTACACACTGCTCGATCCACGGTATAAGGAGAACCTGCCCACTCTGATTCCCGAAGAGGAAAGGGGTTCGAGAGTGTTGCTATACCACAGGACCCTTGCGGACAAGCTGATGGTAAAATTCCCAGCCGACAGCGCTAGTGGCAGAAGGCGCAGTTCCGAGGGCCATGTTGCAGGGGATGTGCGTAGATCGAGCAGCATGTACATCCCAGGCAGTGCAACAGTCTTTAAGGGCCTGGCCAGCTTTATGGCTCCCCACCAAGACTGTGTCACCGCTCCCCAGTCACGGCTGAGTCGGCGGGAGCACTGCAAAAGGATGGTGAGGGAGTACGTAGCGGATCGCACGACCATCCTTGGTGACGCCTCTGCCCCCTACAACTACTGGGTGTCGAAGCTGGACACGTGGCCTGAACTAGCCCTGTATGCCCTTGAGGTGCTTGCTTGTCCTGCGGCTAGCGTGTTGTCGGAGAGGGTGTTTAGTGCGGCTGGGGGAATCATCACAGATAAGCGTAGCCGCTTGTCAACCGACAGTGCCGACAGGCTAACACTCATCAAGATGAACAAAGGCTGGATTTCCCCAGACTTCTGTTCTCCACCAGCGGACAGCAGCGATACGTAAGCAATACGTAGGCTGCACCCGCGGATGGAAGCTACGTTCTCTCTCACCATCCAAAACGGGGACATTTCTGCTTCATCAATCTGTGTCTAATATTCCTCCTCCTCCTCCTCCTGCTCCTCCTCGTGAAACCTCACGTAATCACGCTGAACGGGCAATTTTTCTTAGGGCCACAAGGCTCACTCAAATAATTTTTCTGAACAATTTTTATAAGTTTCAATGCGCTTAAAAGCATTGGAACTTTAACTTGAACCAATTTTTCGTTACACTGGGCTGCCTCCAGGCCTAGTTACCACTTAAGCCACATTAACCAAAGCGATTAATGGGTTTCACCTGCCCTCTTGGCTGGCCATGGCCAATTTTTGGGATGTACATTAGTACTGTTGATACAGCAATTTTTGTGGGCCCTCGCCTACAGTGTAATCAAATTAATTTTTAGCCCACCTGCATTACAGCTGACGTTACCTCAGCTGTGTTGGGCAATGCAATGGGATATTTTTATGTACCGCCGGTGGGTTCCAGGGAGCCACCCATGCTGTAGGTGCACACTGAGTTTTTAATACTTCTGTACACTTCTAAAGAACCCGTCTGACTGGGGCATGCAGTGTGGGCCGAAGCCCACCTGTATTACGCACGACATTACTACCTCAGCTGTGTTGGGCAATGCAATGGGATATTTCTATGTACCGGCCGTGGCTTCCTGGCACCCACCCAGGCAGTGGGTCCACAGGGAGTTAAACCTACATGTGTCCACTTGTAAAGAACCCCAGTCTGACTGGGGCATGCAGTGTGGGCCGAAGCCCACCTGCATTACGCACGACATTACTACCTCAGCTGTGTTGGGCAATGCAATGGGATATTTTTGTGTACCGCCGGTGGGTTCCAGGGAGCCACCCATGCTGTAGGTGCACACTGAGTTTTTAATACTTCTGTACACTTCTAAAGAACCCGTCTGACTGGGGCATGCAGTGTGGGCCGAAGCCCACCTGTATTACGCACGACATTACTACCTCAGCTGTGTTGGGCAATGCAATGGGATATTTCTATGTACCGCCGGTGGCTTCCTGGCACCCACCCAGGCAGTGGGTCCACAGGGAGTTAAACCTACATGTGTCCACTTGTAAAGAACCCCAGTCTGACTGGGGCATGCAGTGTGGGCCGAAACCCACCTGCATTAACCCTTTCCAGTCCACTGTGTGACCTGTGAAGACATTAGGGTTTAAGGCTGTACAGCTCCGTTGTTGGTAGACGTCCGTCGGGGTTCTCTTACTGTATATTGCCAGCCTCTCTGCTGTCGGAGCCTATCCTACGTGTCAGCTCATGCAGTACTGGCTTTAGCCAGCATATAGCGCCGTTGTATAACAGCAGAAAAAGAGTAAGCCCCCTAGGAAAACCATATACAAATTGGATTGGAAAGGGTTAAGCACAACATTACTACCTCAGCTGTGTTGGGCAATGCAATGGGATATTTCTATGTACCGCCGGTGGCTTCCTGGCACCCACCCATGCTGTAGGTGCACACGGAGTTTTTACTACATCTGTACACTTATAAAGAACCCCAGTCAGACTGGGGCATGCAGTGTGGGCCGAAGCCCACCTGCATTAAGCACGACATTACTACCTCAGCTGTGTTGGGCAATGCAATGGGATATTTCTGTGTACCGCCGGTGGGTTCCAGGGAGCCACCCATGCTGTGGGTCGACAGGGACTTCACAATAGGGAGTTGTACCTGCCTGTGTCTATGAATTAAAAAGCCCGGTCTGACTGGGGCATGCAGACACCTTGACAGAATGAATAGTGTGTGGCACATAGGTTCCCCATTGCTATGCCCACGTGTGCAGCTCCTGATGGCGGTGGCACAGGATTCTATTTCTCATTGCTTCTGTACAGCATTGTGGGCTATCGCTCCGCCACTTTTAAAGAGGGTCGCTGCCTAGCCGTGCCAACCTCTGCAGTGTGTGCCTGCGGTCCCTCGTCATGGCAGACGCAATTCTAAATAGACATGAGCGTGGTGTGGCATGAGGGCAGCTGAAGGCTGCGCAGGGACACTTTGGTGTGCGCTGTGGGGGGGAGGGGGGGCGGTTGGGCAGCATGTAACCCAGGAGAAGTGTCAGTGGAGTGTCATGCAGGCAGTGATTGTGCTTTGTTGGAGGTAGTGTGGTGCTTAGCAAAGGTATGCCATGCTAATGAGGGCTTTTCAGAAGTAAAAGTTGTTGGGAGGGGGGGGGCCCACTCTTGCCGGTATTGAGGCTTAATAGTGGGACCTGTGAACTTGAGATGCAGCCCAACATGTAGCCCCTCGCCTGCCCTATCCGTCACTGTGTCATTCCCATCACTTTCCTGAATTGCCCAGATTTTCACACATGAAAACCTTAGCGAGCATCGGCGAAATACAAAAATGTTCTGGTCGCCCATTGACTTCAATGGGGTTCGTTGTTCGAAACGAACCCTCGAGCATCACGGGAAGTTCGTTACGAATAACGAACACCCGAACATTTTGGTGTTCGCTCATCTCTATTTATTATACATCAAGTACATAGACACACTTCCCATAGTCAATATACAAAACATTTCTCCCACTTGTGTTACAAAAGCAGGATAATGGCCAATCAAAAATTAGTTGATTTTTTCCGTTTGTACCTTCTACATATAAGTGTTCCTTGTGATGTTCGGTATGTGCATGCGAAAGACATTCTAGTCAAAACATTACACTATGGAGGAATAAAGTGAAGTTTATTTGCACACAAGATGCTGTCCTCATGTCTTTTGGACTGTCTTATTCCTGATAATTCCAGGTTTTGTGGGCTATGTATTTTCCCCACATGCTGTGGTTGTAGCGTTTCAGGCACTAAGTTGGAGCCACAAGTGTAGTAGCCGTGCAGATCAAGAGAGTGTAATGACCGGCGGGTCGCGGGTTCCTCGTGCCCTTACCACCGGTCCTGTCACATGGGCTGCTGCTGTGCGGCGCAGGGGAGTCCCTGTTCTTATCACCTCCCCTGGCCGCCGAGCTCCTTCTCACCGCCGGATTGCTAGGTACACGGTGGATGTTGCCCCGCGCTGCGTCCTTGGTATCATGGCAACCAGGCATGTGTCTCCTTCCCTGCTTCCTGCAGGGCTGGGGGCGGGTTCCCCAGTGCTGCTAGGTGCTCTCAGCTGCTGTCAGACTCCCCGCCCCAATCAGCTGCTGGGGCGGGAGCTCTTGCAGCATTTAAACCTGCTTGTGTCTGCATTCCAGTGCCAGTGTTAGTTTAGTCTTCCTGCTACACCAGCGTACTTCTTGTTGTGACTCCTGACTTGTTAACTCCCTGTTTTTGAATCTGACGTTGCCTTTGCCTGACCCTCTTGTACCACGTACCCTCTCGTTGCCGACCCGGATAGTCTGACTCTCCTTGCTGTTGTTTGTTTCAGTGTCTGTCTGTTTGTTAGTCCTGGTGTTCCCCTTCCCTAGTGAGTGTAGGGACTGTCGCCCAGTTGTCGCCCTGGGGCTTAGCCCAGGGGGGCAAGTAGGTACGGACAGGGGTTGCGGATATTCTCAGGGACTTCCAGTTTTCCAGACCCCGAGTCCTGACAGAGGGTAGTCAGGGGAGAGCCAGGAGTCGGCAACAGTGGGTCTTAGTTTGCAGTACAAGGGAGGAGGGTAGCGTTGTTAGGAGGAATGCCAGAGGTCAGAAACAGGAGGTCTTTGTTCACTTGTAGAGGATTTGTGCAATGGCCGGGACAGGCTTTTATTGTTAGCCTAATCAAGAACAGGGCAGAGCTATAACAAGGGCTAGATTGCAGGACCAGCAGGTAGATCTGCCAACTGGAATACAGTAGGTCCTGGGTTTGATCCCTGACAGTGGTAGTACTAAATGCTGCTGCCATAATGCTATTTTATGGACTGTTATGGAAAGGCTGTGACTATCAGGCACTGGATTTCAGGAACATCACCTACCATTGTTACCCAAGTTCACCTAGCTCTCTCTATTTGCTGCCAGGTCCCTGTGATCTCCACCTTACCCTCCTTACACTAACAGATGCCATATAACCTATTTTCCTGACACGTAGATATAGGGGAGCAGTAGCATCAGGACCCTGGTGCTTAAACGGGGCCCACAAGCCACACTAAATAAGAGGGTAGCAGTAATATGCAGTAAATGAAATATGGTAGATGGAGTCACAGTTGTATTGGGGTCCTCCATTACCTTTGTATCAGACATTTATTTAACCAGTGTCTTTCTACAGGTCTCAGGGACAAGGTGTGGAATATTCACACAGATCACCTGTTGTTTCTGAGTGAGGCTCCTGCGCATGGGCAATTTTGGGTGTATTTTCTCATGTGCAAAAGCGCTCATGGAAATTGCTGACAAAAGAACCCATTCAATAGGTTACTTCCCATTCAGCATTTTTGCTCATGCAGAGAAAAAAATACAAGGCCTGCTCTCTTTTTTTACGCATTTGCGCACACAAGGCACCATAGAAGTCTGCGCGCATTCGTAACTGCACAATTTTGCGTTGTCAATTGTTAACACCAGAGACTACTTAGGCTGCTCAGCCAGTTCAAAAATGGCGTGGATGTGTGCGGCATAGATGTGAACAGCCCCGGAAGCATTAAAAAGTACAGTAAAAGGTGTGAAAATGCGCACAAAAGCACGAATGAAGGTGGACAGGCCTCTATTTACTGAGCAACCCTCTTTCCGGTATAAAAGCAAAGGAGCGATCATCGCTGGGACGGCCCGTTGGGCATCTGTGTCAGGTGGTCCGGTGTAAAAGGGCCCTATGTCTGGCACAAGTTGATCCCTATTATGATGGGTGGTGAGGGGCCAACACTTTCATACTTGTGAAAAATTTGAAGCACGTAAGGCTGCAGGTACGTCTACTTTCATGATGCTTAAACGAAAAAGAGACCAAAGGTTTTAATAACTAAATTACTCGAGCCTTTTGGAGTTACCAAAAATATAGTAATTAATAGAAAATGACAATTTTAATTAACAATTGTTTAGAACAATTATAGCGTAAGGTAGAAGACATTTAACTGATGTCGAGGGGCTGCTAGGTGTTACGGAGCGTAAAATCACTACGTGATATTAGTAATCAGCAGAAGTATCAAGGTGCAATCACCTTCAGGCGTTGAGAAGACGTTAGCTGAACACTGGTTACCAGTGATTTCTTCATCTGTCAAGGTGACCAGTGATTGATACCAGGAGGCTGCTGGTACTAAAGGGGTTGTACAAAACTGGAAAAATTTGACTGCTTTCTCCCAAAAACAGCACACCACTTTCTCAGATTGCGTTTGGCATCGCAGCTCAGGGTTATTCACTTCAATGGAGTAGAAGTGGTATACCACACACAACCTGTAGACAGACGGGGCACTTTTTCTGGGAGAAATACATCACATTTTTCTAATTCTGGACAACTTATCAAAATTTTAATTTGTCTTCTCTTAAATAAACCAATCACAGTACTTTGCTTTTTACTAAACATCATAAGCACATAGCCCTTGTCCTTTCTGTAAAAATAGGAGACATTGCTGGAGCCTGGAGAGGTAAGTAACTGCTTACCACCCTAGACCACTAGAGATGTTGACATTTACCCCCTACTACTATAGACCATCAGTGAAGCTAACAGTAAAAACTTACTGTTCTAGACCACCAGGGATGCTGCCAGTAATCTCTTTCAGTTGACCATCAAGCATGTTGACATTGAACCATTAAAGGCTTTTCCAGGTAATTTCGATTAATGGCCTATCCTCCCTCTGCTCAGGACTCCAGCCGATCAGTTGCTCGGGCACCCGCTGTCAGCGCCACAACACAGAGTGGAAGCAGATTGCTATGACTGCTGTGCAGTGGCCGGTGCTAGTAATTACAGGGGCAGGTCCCATTAAAATTAACGAGAGGTACGTCTGCAATTGCTAGCAGTGGCCACTGCACAGGGGTTGGAGTAATCTGCTTCTGCTCCATACTCCTGTGTGTTGCGACATTGACATCGGTTGCCTTGACAGTTGATCAGATGGGGTCCCGAGTGGAAGACCCCAACTGATCAGCTTTGAGGAACCATATGTACTATATTCTAGAAGCAATGCCCGTAGTGGGGAATACTTCCATAACCTACTATGCATTAGACCATGCATTCTTGTGCATATAAAATTTACGCATGCAATACACAGAGAATAGAACCCAGTGATGTCAATAGGTTTTTACACATTTACCGATTTTGCACCGTATTTGTCGAGCATGCAAAAAAATATAGAACCTGCTTTATTTTTGTGGGAATTTGCATACCACGGACCGCATAGAAGTCAATAGGGGTGCACAAATGTATACGCAATACTCAAGCAGATGCATGAAACACTAAAAAGAACACGTCTGGACTAGGGATGAGCGAGTATACTCGCTAAGGCACTACTCGCTCGAGTAATGTGCCTTAGCCGAGTATCTCCCTGCTCGTCCCGAAAGATTCGGGTGCCACCGGGGGGCGGGGAGCTGCGGGGGAGAGCAGGGAGGAACGGAGGGGAGATCTCTCTCTCCCTCTCTCTCGCCCGCTCTGCACCGCTCCCCGCCGCAACTCACCTGTCAGCTGCGGCGGCCCCCGAATCTTTCGGGACGAGCCGGGAGATACTCGGCTAAGGCACATTACTCGAGCGAGTAGTGCCTTAGCGAGTATACTCGCTCATCCCTAGTCTGGACCTCATTAGGCTAAATAGCCATTTAAATCAGGTTGTGTTCGTCTGCCGCGCACAAATGAACATGCCCTGCGTGTGCAAAGAGTTCAGTAAAAAACTCTTAAGGGCGGCTTCACGCGGTCTTGTGTGTTTTTCTGCACACCTTAGCATAACCTATTACTGCTATTAAACGATTCTGATGGATTTCTCGTTTGAAAGATCCAACGATGTATCTACTGTATAAACAGGCGGCAAGAGTTATAGGCTTGTCTAAAAGAGCCCCAACAAGGACAGCAGTTTATGGAGAATGGATGTAAAATAGTTCAATCGGATTGACAATGTGATCTCGTTGAAGATTTGCGATCTGTGGTAAGGAGGACGGAACTTCCAATCTTTATTGTAAGATTATTTCTATATTTTACATTATATGAAGCAAATGACTAATTTCTCTGACTTCTCTGCTGATTAGATCCCCAGCATGCTGTAGTCTTACAGGGTTCTGTTTTAATCTCCTATTTAGTCAAGTGATTAGTATTAGCCCAAAGGTTTGATTAGTAATGAGGAACGTAGTATAACAACATGCACATTGGACTGGAGTTTACTCTCCACCGTGTACAATTTACTGGTACTAATATTTAATATCATTTTATCAATTTGTATTTCATTATATATATATATATATATATATATATTACTAATAACATAATGGTCAGAAATATTACTTCTATTATGTTTGTTCTGTTAGAAAAAACATGTATCTCCTAACAACAACACTGCAGCCCTTGCTCAGAATATCATATAGGCATGGATTAGAATATAGCAGAGGTATGTATCTTTTTCCAATGACAACCATTCCCAAATTATAGGAGTAGATGGTGCTGGATGTTATTGGATGGTTAGTCGGGGGAGTCTTACTTTGGACTGTATGATAGGCAAATATTCTTGAATCGTCTTACTATCAGAAATACTATGTCCTCCTTGTCAACGTGGACTCTATCGTGTTACGTTCATCTTCATATAACTTTGGATTACTACTTGTCCGCCTTACTCTCACCAATTATCCTATTGGTAAGTTCTTCACTGCAGTGCATGCTATGAATGCCGGATAGTAGAATTCAATGTCTTGTTCTCTGAGTTTAGTTTCCTATAGAGATATAATCACCCTGTGTTTAAAAAATCCAGAAAAGAAACTGAGAGAAAAAAGAGGCTGTCGTTGTTATTAAGATATGGACCAAACACTAGAATGGATGCTACACTGCCACCCAAATGAAGAGGATATCGTCTATGTAGCTTTAGCCTGACCTGGTGAATGGCTCGGGTGTCTAGGCCTGGCGTTCCGCCGTAGAGGCATATCGGGGAGATGATACAGGCACGTATAATGAGTTCAATATGTTCTCAGAGCATGCTGCGTATTTTTTTGTGCAACCAAAATGCGCACGTCAAATACGAACATGTGAACAAACCCATTGAATTGAATGGGTTCTACCATTTTTGTATTGTGCCCATAAACTTTTTATTGTGCAAATACGCTCAAGTCAATGAGTGAACACTAAGGCTAGATTCACACAAGCGTATTTGCGTGCGCAGAATTTGCACATGGAATAAGTAGAGAATTGGATCCAATAATTGCAACGGGTTCGTTCACATGAGCATATTTTGCGCGCAAAATTCGGTTGTGCAAAAAATACGCAGCAGGCTCTATTTTCCTGTATATTTGAGCAAGGAAAGAATATATTTAACTGATTAAACTAATTGTGCAATTCAATGGCATCGTTGGATGTTTTTTGCACAAACTAATGTGCACGATTTGCATGTGCAAAAAGTATAATAAAAAACGCACTTGCACACACAAATACGCAACTCCCATTCGGCAAAAACGCAGCACAAATGTGTGCGTAAATACGCATACACTTGGGTAAATGCAGCCGATACGTTTGTGTCTTTGCCCTTGCTGAACATTTCAGGCCAGATTTATTAATGATGAAGTAAAGGTAAACTGCATAAAAGTAGACCAGACTGGCGGAAAATTCACAATGGCGCATCTGCTGGGATAAATTTGATGAAACTACCCATTTTAGCCACTTTTTCGTCACGTAATGAGATACGTTTTGATACATTTTTGAATCATGATGCTTCTTTCATTTCTAATTCATACACAGATCTCCGTTAAACACCTTTGTGTTTACCGGCAGCTTCCATTTTCCAGAATAATGTAGCTACCAGATCAATTATAAATTAGTCTCCCATTCATTCCACTATTGATTTGTTACTTAGACTGCAACATAAACCAATACCAAGTATTCAAACAGCCCGTTCGTCTGTAGAACATGAAGGCACATTTATGATGCTTTTTACAAAAAGGCTGTATGTATAATTCACGCCAAAAATGGGTGTAAATTGTGCCAGGAATATATGCCAAGTCGGACCCAACATACATTACTGAGAGGGTGCACAGAACTGCAGTGATGCACCTAGTATATGAAGAGTGTATTAAGTATACCGTGCAGTCCTATCTTTCCTGGTTGTACAAATCATGGCTGAGAAAAGAGGTGGTGAAAGCGAAACCACTGAAATTCTATAGAGATCAGTGCTTTTGTTTTGTTCCGTTATAGGGCTGTGATTATCACGGTCGTATATGGGGATAAAAGTACAGTTGTACAAAATTAGCTGTTACGTCATTTACAGTCACGAATTGGTGAAACGCTGGCGTAATTCTGAAACAAAGGACATAACTCACGGACAGACATAACACACTGACTGACAAATGCCCAAAACAAGCATACCTGCACGCATAAGCAAATGTAAATCAATACAATGCAAGGTATTGGTTTCTTATTTTGACCAAGATACTTAAGCCTACGAGTCCACGTCAAGGGTATCCGTTGTCTCGTGGGTCCCTAGTCTAATGAGACAACTTCCACATGAAACCTGCCTGCATGCGGGGTGATCATCCTGACAAGGATGGCCCTGAGCTGGAACCTAGGGACCTACCTAGACCTAGATGACAAACGAAGCACAACAGGACTGAATGCAGCTCACACCAAGATGCCAGGGATTTGTGTACAAGACAGCACACCATGCACCCTGAATAGGACTGTTCACACCACACATCTGGTACACGTACCGACATGTATGCACATGATATTGTTCACACTGAACACACTGAGCGAACAAAGGAAAGGCCAGCAGCCTCTAGCAGAGGAGATGGTATATATAAGCAGCAGACTGGTGGGGATTGGCTGGCTGTAGAAATCCACACGCAGCCAGCTCAATAAACCCCCACCTGTGGTGGTTTGCTTTTGGAAACCCATGTAGAACAACAGATCCCAGCCTCACACTCTAACATTAGCCTTAATCAAACGCAGAAGCCTACATGGTAAAATAAACACTTTTGCACCCATCATCTGCTGAAGTTCCACAATGACGTTTTCACAAAGTGGCAAAACCTTGATTTAACAAATTCCAAACTTTAATCCTGTGAAATCATGGTACGTCCTTGAATATATAACAGCAAAGAAGAGCGCCGAGCCGCACAAGCAGAGAGAATGAGACAATGAAGGGACAACTACACGTTGGTTTGCAAAGGGTATTTTGTGTATTCGAAATAGCTGATGCCTTTGCATTATAGTTATTATTCCTAATTCTATATAGTTTTGCTGAGCATGGGCATTCATATATATAGATTACAGTAATCTCCAGAGGTTTGGAAACACCCCATTTTTCAAAAGTCACATCACTAGTCAGGAACATCTCTGGGAGGTTTTCCACTAAGAATAGAAAAGTATCCCGACAGAAAAACCTAAAAGTTCACAACATGCTGAAAGTACACATGATTGTCATAGAGGCAAATGGTGGGCACTGTGAGGAGGCCAACAGGTACAGTTGTTTCCAGATTCCAAGAGTCAATTGGAATATTGGGCTGTTTTTGCTTGTTTTTTTAGGTCAATAAACACATACATAGAGCGTTTTCACAGTTTCTTTACAATGTTACATTTTTTAGGTGTGTTTCAAAAACTCTGGTGGGTGTAGTGTATATTTTTTTCATTGTTTTTGGAGAGGAGGTAGTATTTTAATTGGGCATGTTTTTCATGTTTTATACCAATAGACAATTTTTTTATTTTGTTATATGTTTCTCAATACTTTATGTAGTACGTTAAATATACCTATTGAAGATACATTGAATGGCAGCATAAAAAAAAAACGACTTTTCCTGTAAAAGAAAAAGCCCTCATATGGCTTTCAATGTAAAACTAATAATTGTAATGGATCTTGGAAGCTGATGATAAAAAACTAAAAACATAAAAATTAAAATTGGCAGCCCTTAAGGGGTTAAGGGATATTCACTTTAAATGGTTACTGTGACACATTAGAAGCTAGCATTGTTCTCTGAAGTATTGATGAGCCAGATTGTCTTAAAATTATTGGGCTTCCTACGAAAATGAATAGCACCATAAGGCCTCAATGCCATATTAAGTGGGTTTTCTGAGACTAAAATATTGATGACCTATCCCTAGAATAAGTCATCCATATTTGATCGATGGAGGTCTGCCGCCAAGTTGTTTGATTAGGCCATAGCACATGCGTGAGTGCCGCTGCCTTTTTTTAAGCCAGAGACATCACATTCAATCATTATATAGCCTCAGGATAGGTCATCCATATTTGACTAGTGGGGGTCTATATCAGGCACAGCAATTATTAAATGTGTATAGTATGTAGAGAAGAGGCGGTAGCACTGGGATGAGCACTTTTGCCCCTTTAAACACCGGATCAGCAGAGGTCCTGGGTGGTGAACCCTATTGATCAAATATTGATGACCTGTCCTGAGGATAGGGCATCAATATTTTAGTCCTGAAAACCCCTTTAAGGCTCAGAGCAAAAGATGTGACATACTCAGTTAGATGCTTTATCACAGATACATTCTATACTAGATGCCACATATTTGATGTTTATGACAAACAGCCTGACTCCTAAGTTCTTCTCTGGACTCTTGCATAGGAAGGGTAGCAGCTGTCCTATCGCTTGCAATTTCCCAGTAATGCCGGGTTGATCTTGCAAATCCAGGGACAATTTGGCAAATGGAGCTAAATTGCTAGTGCTAGCAGAACTCATGTAATAGCGCCCTTATGGACAGTCCGAAGGGTGGGTTTGTGTTTTCGTCTTTAAACTCCAGAACCTGTAAGTGATTGGCAGTTAATACAAAAGTTTGAAAACATGCACTTTCAATATATCCATGATTAAAACTGGCCCTTAGGGTTACCAGTCACTTCTAGGTAGAAAATGACGTCCTAGGATGAAGATCCGTGAACTGAAATCAGAACCAGTTCCATTATTTCTGAAACTCACTGTGTTATTAAATGTTGGGAAACAATACTGTAAAACTATGCCACTATTACTGTAAAATCAGGACTAAGCCAAGATAAATACACACAGAACGTAATGTGACAACAGCGACGCCATGGCAGCAGACTGGATTGTACCAATATTGTCAGACTTTTTCGAATGTCTACTTTATTCGCAGTAGTCTCCTTTTATACCGTTAAAGCAGTAACTATAAAGTAAAAGTATAAACGGGACAATATTTTTTTTTCTTTGTTGCTTAAAAATGTAAATGTTTTTATATTCATTTGCAGAGTAAATTAAAGGCCTGTTTCCACAAAATATTAAATGCAATTAAGCAAATTAATCAATTCTAAATGATAAAAAATATAGTTTATCATTGATGAAATTGATGGTTAAAGATTAGAGATGAGCGAGCACCAAAATGCTCGGGTGCTCGTTACTCGAGACGAACTTTTCGCGATGCTCGAGGGTTCGTTTCGAATAACGAACCCCATTGAAGTCAATGGGCGACCCGAGCATTTTTGTATATCGCCGATACTCGCTAAGGTTTTCTTTTGTGAAAATCTGGGCAATTCAAGAAAGTGATGGGAACGACACAGCAACGGATAGGGCAGGCGAGGGGCTACATGTTGGGCTGCATCTCAAGTTCCCAGGTCCCACTATTAAGCCACAATAGCGGCAAGAGTGGGCCCCCCCCAACAACTTTTACTTCTGAAAAGCCCTCATTAGCAATGCATACCTTAGCTAAGCACCACACTACCTCCAACAAAGCACAATCACTGCCTGCATGACACTCTGATGCCACTTCTCCTGGGTTACATGCTGCCCAACCCTCCCCCCCCCCCACGACCCAGTGTCCACAGCGCACACCAAAGTGTCCCTGCGCAGCCTTCAGCTGCCCTCATGCCACGCCACACTCATGTCTATTTATAAGTGCGTCTGCCAGAGGAAAAGCAGGCACACACTGCAGAGGGTTGGCACGGCTAGGCAGCGACCGTCTTTAAAAGGGGCATGGCGATAGTCCACAATGCTGTACAGAAGCAATGAGAAATCCAATCCTGTGCCACCTCCATCTGGAGCTGCACACGTGGGCATAGCAATGGGAAACCTATGTGCCACACACTATTCATTCTGTCAAGGTGTCTGCATGCCCCAGTCAGACCATGTTTTTTTATAAATAGTCACAGGCAGGTACAACTCCGCAATGGGAATTCCGTGTGCACCCACAGCATGGGTGGCTCCCTGGAACCCACCGGCTGTACATAAATGTATCCCATTGCAGTGCCCTGGACAGCAGAGCTAACGTCAGATTAAATGCAGGTGGGCTTCGGCCCACACTGCATGCCCCAACCTGACCGGGGTTTTTAATTCATAGACACAGGCAGGTACAACTCCCTATTGTGAAGTCCCTGTGGACCCACAGCATGGGTGGCTCCCTGTAACCCACCGGCGGTACATAAATATATCCCATTGCATTGCCCATCACAGCTGAGGTAATGTCATGTTTAATGCAGGTGGGCTTCAGCCCACACTGCATGCCCCAGTCAGACTGGGGTTCTTTAGAAGTGGACACATGCAGTTACAACTCCCTGTGGACCCACAGCATGGGTGGGTGCCAGGAAGCCACCGGCGGTACATAAATATATCCCATTGCATTGCCCATCACAGCTGAGGTAATGTCATGTTTAATGCAGGTGGGCTTCGGCCCACACTGCATGCCCCAGTCAGACTGGGGTTCTTTAGAAGTGGACACATGCAGTTACAACTCCCTGTGGACCCACAGCATGGGTGGCTCCCTGGAAGCCACCGGCGGTACATAAATATATCCCATTGCAGTGCCCAACACAGCTGATGTAACGTCAGCTGTAATGCAGGTGGGCTAAAAATGAATTTGATTACACTGTAGGCGAGGGCCCCCAAAAATTGGTGTACCAACAGTACTAATGTACATCAAAAAAATTCCCCATGCCCAACCGAGAGGGCAGGTGAAACCCATTAATCGCTTTGGTTAATGTGGCTTAATTGGTAACTAGGCCTGGAGGCAGCCCAGTAAAAATAAAAATTGGTTGAGGTGAAAGTTTCAACGCTTTAATGAGCATTGAAACGTATAAAAATTGTTTAGAAAAATTATATGACTGAGCCTTGTGGGCCTAAGAAAAATTGCCCGTTCGGCGTCATTATGTGAGGTTTCAGGAGGAGGAGCAGGAGGAGGAGGAGGAATATTAGACACAGATTGATGTAGCAAAAAGGTCCCCGTTTTGGATGGTGATAGAGAACGATGCTTCCATCCTCGGGTGCAGCCTACGTATTGTTTAGGTATCGCTGCTGTCCGCTGGTGGAGAAGAGAAGTCTGGGGAAATCCAGGCTTTGTTCATCTTGATGAGTGTAGGCCTGTTGGCACTGTCGGTTGACAGGTGGGTACGCTTATCCGTGATGATTCCCCCAGCCACACTAAACACACTCTCTGACAAGACGCTAGCCGCAGGACAAGCAAGCACCTCCAGGGCATACAGCGCGAGTTCAGCCCACGTGTCCAGCTTCGACACCCAGTAGTTGTAGGGGGCAGCGGCGTCACCGAGGACGGTCGTGCGATCTTCTACGTACTCCCTAACCATCCTTTTACAGTGCTCCCGCCAACTCAGCCTTGACTGGGGACTGGTGACACAGTCTTGCTGGGGAGCCAGAAAGCTGGCAAAGGCCTTGGATAATGGTCCCCTGCCTGCGCTGTACATGCTGCCTGATCTCTGCGCCTCCCCTGCTACCTGGGCCGCGGAAATGCGCCTTCGGCCACTAGCGCTGTCGGATGGGAAGTTTACCATCAGTTTGTCCACCAGTGCCCTGTGGTATAGCATCATTCTCGAACCCCTTTCCTCTTCGGGAATGAGAGTGGAAAGGCTCTCCTTATACCGTGGGTCGAGCAGTGTGTACACCCAGTAATCCGTAGTTGCCAGAATGCGTGTAACGCGAGGGTCACGAGAAAGGCATCCTAACATGAAGTCAGCCATGTGTGCCAGGGTACCTGTACGCAACACATGGCTGTCCTCACTCGGAAGATCACTTTCAGGATCCTCCTCCTCCTCCTCTGGCCATACACGCTGAAAGGATGACAGGCAAGCAGCATCTGTACCCTCAGCAGTGGGCCAAGCTGTCTCTTCCCCCTCCTCCTCATGCTCCTCCCTCTCCTCCTCCTCCTCCTCTGGCCATACACACTGAAAGTATGATAGGCAAGCAGCATCTGTACCCTCAGCAGTGGGCCAAGCTGTCTTTTCCCCCTCCTCCTCATGCTCCTCCCCCTCCTCCTCCTCCTCCTCCTCAACGCGCTGAGATATAGACATGAGGGTGCTCTGACTATCCAGCGACATACTGTCTTCCCCCGCCTCCGTTTCCGAGTGCAAAGCGTCTGCCTTTATGCTTTGCTGGGAACTTCTCAAGAGGCATAGCAGAGGAATGGTGACGCTAATGATTGCAGCATCCCCGCTCAGCATCTGGGTAGACTCCTCAAAGTTTCCAAGGACCTGGCAGATGGCTGCCAACCAGGCCCACTCTTCTGTAAATAATTGAGGAGGCTGACTCCCACTACGCCGCCCATGTTGGAGTTGGTATTCCGCAATAGCTCTACGCTGCTCATAGAGCCTGGCCAACATGTGGAGCGTAGAGTTCCACTGTGTGGGCACGTCGCACAGCAATCGGTGCACTGGCAGATGAAACCGATGTTGCAGGGTCCGCAGGGTGGCAACGTCCGTCTTGGAGTTGCGGAAATGTGCGCTGACCCGGCGTACCTTTCCGAGCAGGTATGACAAGTGTGGGTAGCTTTTCAGAAAGCGCTGAACCACCAAATTAAAGACATGGGCCAGGCATGGCACGTGCGTGAGCTACAGAGCCGCCACCAGGTTACTGCCGTTGTCACACACGACCATGCCCGGTTGGAGGCTCAGCGGCGCAAGCCAGCGGTCGGTCTGCTCTGTCAGACCCTGCAGCAGTTCGTGGGCCGTCTGACTCTTCTCTCCTAAGCTGACTAATTTCAGCACGGCCTGCTGACGCTTGCCCACCGCTGTGCTGCCACGCCGCGTGACACCGACTGCTGGCGACGTGCTGCTGTTGACACATCTTGATTGCGAGACAGAGGTTGCGTAGGAGGAGGAGGAGGGTGGTTTAGTGGAGGAAGCATAGACCGCCGCAGATACCACCACCGAGCTGGGGCACGCAATTCGGGGGGTGGGTAGGACGTGAGCGGTCCCAGGATCTGACTCTGTCCCAGCCTCCACTAAATTCACCCAATGTGCTGTCAGGGAGATATAGTGGCCCTGCCCGCCTGTGCTTGTCCACGTGTCTGTTGTTAAGTGGACCTTGGCAGTAACCGCATTGGTGAGGGCGCGTACAATGTTGTGGGAGACGTGGTCGTGCAGGCCTGGGACGGCACATCGGGAAAAGTAGTGGCGACTGGGAACCGAGTAGCACAGGGCCGCCGCCGCCATCATGCTTTTGAAAGCCTCCATTTCCACAACCCTTTACGGCAGCATCTCCAGGGTGATCAATTTGGCAATGTGCACGTTTAACGCTTGAGCGTGCGGGTGCGTGGCGGCGTACTTGCGCTTGCGCTCAAACAGTGGTGCTAGCGACATCTTGACGCTGCGCTGAGAGACATTGCTGGATGGGGCCACCCCACCTTGTGGGGTGCTTGGCCATCATATGCCTGCGCATGCTGGTGGTGGTGCCTCCCCAGCTGATCTTGGCGCGACAAAGGTTGCACACCACTGTTCATCGGTCGTCAGGCGTCTCTGTGAAAAACTGCCACACCGTAGAGCACCTTGACCTCTGCAGGGTGGCATGGCGCGAGGGGGCGCTTTGGGAAACAGTTGGTGGATTATTCGGTCTGGCCCTGCCTCTACCCCTGGCCACCGCACTGGCTCGGCCTGTGCCCACACCACTGACTTGGGCCTCCGCGTCCTCGCCCACGTCCACGTCCTCTAGGCCTACCCCTACCCCTCAGCATGGTGTATTACCAGTAGTGCAGAAACAGAACGCTGTAATTAAATGTGCCGCTTATTGGCCTGTGGTTGGAGGCTGACTTCGCTTACGGAACGCCAGGAAATAATTTTGCGCAAGCCTGCTGTAACACTTAGCTGGCTGCGTATGAATTTGGAGAACTACTACACCCAGCACAGACCCAGAACACTGAGGACAGTCACAGGCAGCCCAAATAGATTTTTTTCCCCAAATTTTTTTGCAAAGGCCCACTGCCTATATTCAATCAATATGTCTTCTGTCCCTGCCTAAGCGCTTCTGGCCCTGGAGTATGTCAAAGAACTGCAGAGTGTTGCACTGTGAACTGCAATACAGCGGTGATTTCACAGCCCAGACAGAGCCAGGAAATAATTTGGCGCAAGCCTGCTGTAACACTTAGCTGGCTGCGTATGAATTTGGAGAACTACTACACCCAGCACAGACCCAGAACACTGAGGACAGTCACAGGCAGCCCAAATAGATTTTTTCCCCCAAATTTTTTTGCAAAGGCCCACTGCCTATATTCAATCAATATGTCTTCTGTCCCTACCTAAGCGCTTCTGGCCCTGGAGTATTACTGCAGGGCGCAATGCTCTGCACGGCCGATATACCAAAAAAAAAAAATGCAAAAAGCAGGCTCCACAGTACTGCACACGGTTAGATGTGGCCCTAAGAAGGACCGTTGGGGTTCTTGAAGCCTAAAATACTCCTAACACTCTCCCTATAGCAGCTCCAACAAGATAGCACTTTCCCTCCTCTATGTCAGAACGCATCTGTGCCGAGCCGCGGGAGGGGCCGATTTATATACTCGGGTGACACCTGATCTCGCCAGCCACTCACTGCAGGGGGGTGGTATAGGGCTTGAACGTCGCAGGGGGAAGTTGTATTGCCTTCCCTGTCTTTCAATTGGCCAGAAAAGCGCGCTAACGTCTCAGAGATGAAAGTGAAAGTAACCCGAACATCGCGTGGTACTCGTTACGAGTAACGAGCATCTCGAACACGCTAATACTCGAACGAGTATCAAGCTCGGACGAGTACGTTCGCTCATCTCTATTAAAGGTACCTGTCACGTCTGTCTCCTGAGATCTGTTGTACTACAGGTTCTCTGGAGCTTTCCTGCTCAGGGGTGGGGAATTGTGCTGGGTGTGTGTGTCTCCAATCAGCCAATCACTCCAGGTCAGTACACATAACAGCTGTCTTCCCAGGTGTGGGTGTGATCAGCTGTCTTTCCAGGTGTGGGTGTGATCAGCTGTCTTTCCAGGTGTGGGTGTGATCAGCTGTCTTTCCAGGTGTGGGTGGGTTCGGCTTTCTCTGTTCTCATTTTCTCTCTGTGTGTGGTGTGAGCAGGTTCTATGTGTGGTGCCTGCAAGAAAGGTTTGTGTCTTGTGGTGTTGTTTGGTTATATCGCTGGACTCCTGGTTAGTGTAGGGACTAGCGGTATATCCAGGAGCTGTGACATGGCCTGCTAGCTTTCATATTTTGGCCAAAATGTCAAAAAATGCCTGGCATTTATAGCTTTAACGTCTGCGACTAGTGTTTGTGTGTTGGCTGCTGTATGGTGTGATTATGGCTCTGTGTGTTTTCTTATGCTGTCCAGTTGTCCCAGTCAGTGGTGGCATGTGTATGCATCCCAGCCTGGGAGTGTAGTTCCTAGGGGCAGGAATGGCCCAGATCTGAAGACCACTGGGCTGCCCCCTATTGGGGCAGTGTCTCTGTTCAGGTAGGTTCTTGGTCATCTTTCTTTGTAGATGATAGGGCGAGATGTTAATTGGTGGTTGTTTCACCTGATGTTCCCTATCCTTGGTAACATTAGTATACCCTTCTCTTGCTGACTGCCAGGCATTTGCACCAGGCCCATATAGATAAGTCCCATGTGATGTTGTGTCAGTGGGAGTGGTTGCCATCTTTCCCCTCAGGACTTATGCACTCTTTTTGCAGACTTCTGTGATGGAGGCCGGTTTTGTATGGCGCAGAGGTTCTTTTTAGAGGTGCACAATTTGTTACTCCTTCCTATTTGTTAACTTTGCCTTTGTGTCAGGGCCTTTTTAGACAGATCCTGTTCCTGTGCCTGGTTTGGAGGAGTTGCTAAAATAAAAAATTTCTATGCACTTAAGGGTCCGGAGGCCCCTTTTTTAAAGGGGGGTAGCGTAACGTCTGTCTCCTGAGATCTGTTGTACTACAGGTTCTCTGGAACTTTCCTGCTCAGGTTTGGGGGATTGTGCTGGCTGGGCGTATGTGTGCCTCCAGTCAGCTGATCACTCTAGGTCAGCACACATAAAGCTGTCTTCCCACACATAACAGCGGAGTATTCCACTTTCTCTGTTCTCATTCTCTCTCTATGCGGTGTGAGCAGGTTCTAAGTGTGGTGGCTGCAAGAAAGGTTTGTGTTTTTGGTTCTGTTCGGTTATGTCGCTGGACTTCTGGTTAGTGTAAGGACTACCAGTATTGCCGGGAGCCCTGACTCAGATCTGGACCAGCTAGCTTCCATATTTTGGCCAAAATATTAACAAATAGTATTGGCTGCTGTATGGTGTGATTATGGCTCTGTGTGTCCCTGTCAGTGGTGGCATGTGTATACATCATAGCCTGGGTTCATTGGGGCAGCAAGGGCGCAGATCTGAAGACCGCTGGGCCGCCCCCTATTGGGGTGATGTCCCCACTCAGGTAGGTCCTTGGTCATCTTTCTTTGTAGAAGATAGGGAGGGCTGTTAATTGGTGGTTATTTCACAAGGTGTTCCCTATCCTTGGTAACGATTGTGTTGACCCAGGGCTCATTAGCACACACAAACGTAACAGTACCTTTGCATGGAGTGATCACTGCCTATGTAGACAAGCAGTTGGTCACCTATGAATGACTGCCTGTTTTTAGTGAATGGAGGCTGGTGGATGGAAGACTTCTCCAGCTGCTCTGCCTCCATTCTCTGAACGACTATTGCTCTTGCGTGAAAACACTTTAGTGATAGTCGTCCTGTGCAAATTAGCCTTTATACATGAACATTTGAATCATTTCTTATGTCTAAAAGTCTTTACTTCTACTACTGTGCTGATAAGTTAAGGAAATTGGCTCTGGAGTATATGGGTGTTGGGACTCTAATCCGGGAACTCCTGTACTCCAGTGCTTCTCCTGGCTTAGCTATCCAGCCCTTTGGATAGCTCCCCTGCATGACCTGGTTCTGGTTCCCTGCTCATTTTTTTTCTTATTGGCCCCACACTGTCTCTTGATTAGCTACATTATATAAACCTAGCCCTATCTCTCTCTTCTTGTGAGATTATTGTGCTCCAAGTCTGTAGTCGAGCATGCAACTATACAGATAGTAGCAGCAACCCCCACACAAAATGTGTCAACAAGCAACCTGTATAAGAGCAGAGCGACTAGTCTGCTTCCACATCGTGGCTAATGTACCTCGACATAATCACGACCAACAAGCCACAACACTTGCATTAAATCCTTCATTTTGCTGGACAATGGAGGATGTTGGTATTCAGCTCTTTACTGCCTTAGAGCACCAGAGTTGTTACTATTACAAACTTCAATGTATGGCAGTATCATTCAATTAAGGTATGACAATTAGAGATGAGCGAGTATACTCGGTAAAGGCAATTGCTCGAGCGAGCATAGCCCTTAGCGAGTACCTGCCCGCTCGAGATGAAAGGTTCGGGTGCCGGCGCTGGGAAGCGGTGAGTAACGGCTGTCCGCAAGAGGGAGCGGGGGGGATAGAGGGAGAGAGAGAGATCTCCCCTCCGTTCCGCTCCGCTCTTCCCCGCAGCTCCCTGCCCACCGCCGGCACCCAAACCATTCATCTCAAGCGGGCAGGTACTCGCTAAAGGCAATGCTCGCTCGAGCAATTGCCTTTAGCGAGTATACTCGCTCATCTCTAATGACAATGTAAGTACCTGTTCTTTCTTATTGTACTAGTAAGTAAGCAATTACAGTATATCACACAATCCTTGGTGGGAACACATGCATCTGTGTTTTATTGGCTTTTTATCCTTAATTAATTTCTATATCTAAAGATTCCTCTATATGGGGCTTTTATTGCTGGAATTATCACTGCAAACAGCAAATTCAGGCAACAGTCATTCAGTCCCTGTATAAATGAATAAGAGGGACTGAAGGAGTGCTGCTTACACCGAACAATAAGTGAACGATCCGAAGGTTTTTATGCCGACAGAAAATGAATAACGAACTAAATGGGAACGATTCTGGCTTTCTGTTTAGTCGTTGGCTCGCATTTAAGCTCTATTCGCATAAGCTAATGTGTTTTCAGGCATTGCGGACAAAAATTGCGTGAAATAAGCAGCAATCAAGTCCCGATCTAAATTAGCATTTTCTCGTCCATTCACACAGGCGGCTGCAGCATATTAGCGAAAATGTACGCCACAGCGCGGAAATCCCTTGTCGGTATAAATCCTCAGAATGACTTTTAAAGGGGTTGTCCCGAGGCAGCAAGTGGGTCTATACACTTCTGCATGGCCATAATAATGCACTTTGTAATGTACATTGTGCATTAATTATGAGCCATACAGAAGTTATAAAAAGTTTTATACTTACCTGCTCCGTTGCTGGCGTCCTCGTCTCCATGGTGCCGACTAATTTTCGCCCTCCGATGGCCAAATTAGCCGCGCTTGCGCAGTCCGGGTCTTCTCCTCTTCTCTATGGGGCTCCGTGTAGCTCCGTGTAGCTCCGCCCCGTCACGTGCCGATTCCAGCCAATCAGGAGGCTGGAATCGGCAATGGACCGCACAGAAGCCCTGCGGTCCATGAAGACAGAGGATCCCGGCGGCCATCTTCAGCAGGTGAGTATGAAGACGCCGGACCGCCGGGATTCAGGTAAGCGCTGTGCGGGTGGGTTTTTTAACCCCTGCATCGGGGTTGTCTCGCGCCGAACGGGGGGGGGGGTTTAAAAAAAAAAAAAACCCGTTTCGGCGCGGGACATCTCCTTTAATGTTTAACTAGAACCAGCAGTAATATTTTCCCAGTATTGGATGCAGCTAAGCTCCCTCCCTCTCCCTTTTTTTCAGCTCCCATAGAAGTCTATGGGAGCTTCCAGTGTATCTTAGCAAAAGATAGGGCATGGCCTATCTTTTCCGGCAGCATAGAAAAACGCCAGCAGCTAGACATCACGCATGCGCAGTCATGCTAAAGCAGGCTGCTGAGGATTCGGCATTCCTAGCTAGGCAGTAAACATTGCGTCACTAGTGACTGGGTATACTGCCTTGCAGGAAGTGAACTGCAGCTAATGAACACTCGAAAACAGGGGGAAGAGGATTCGGCAAGCTGGAGGAGAAGTGACCTGGGGAATAGAGGAGGAGCCAAGAGAAGATTGGCGAGAAGAAGATGCGGTAAGATGACTGACGGGGAAGAAATAGGTAAGTATTTTTTTTTTCTAATGACAAAACCCCTTTAACCAATTAGGGACAAATATACAGCACTTGTTCCTGGCGTTTAATCCTGACCAATAGCAAATACACGTCGTGGAGCTAAAGCTCCTACTATCGGACAGAACCGAAGACCTGAACGAATAAACAGAAGTTGTTTCTAACTGCTTTTGCCTTCTCCTGTACAAGTCAAATGTGCTCAGTGTAGAGAATGTAGCAAGCGGAAGTGCTGGGACCCAGTGATCACATGATCACCAGCGACTCCCAGCATGTCAGAACAGCAGGGTCTTAGCAGACCCTGACCAGTTCTGAGAGTGACTACTCTTACACTAGGGGCAAGTTTTTCCCTGTTATTGGGGTTCTATGGATGTTCCAGTTACAGGGGAAGGCCTCGGTCAGACGGACGTTTCTTCGTGCAATTTGCGCATGCGCATGCGATCTGCGCATATATATTGAACCATTGCTTCGCATTGGGATCGGTCACATGGACGCTTTTTATGCGGATGTCCGATAAATTATAGGACACAAGGAATCGCAGATCACGCCTATCTGCGTTCTGCGATTCCTTGTGTTCTATATATGCGCTCAATGGGGCCGGCAGCAGCAGCGCCGACCCCATTGAGAACATATACTACAAAGATCATTCTCCTCTGCCACAGCTGTAACAGCTGTGGCAGAGAAGAACGATGTTCACCCATTGAATTCAATGGAGCCGGCAATACAGCCGGCTCAATTGAAAGCAATGGGCTGCCGGCGAGCGCGGGATGAATTTTCGGAAAGGGCTTAAAAATATAAGCCCTTCCCTGAAAATCATCCTAAAATGTGTAAAAATAAAAAAAATATATAAACTCACCTTGTCCCTGCAGCCGGAGTTTAGCCGCGGCCGACCGGCAGTTCTCCAGAACTGCTCTGTGTAGTATTCAGCAGGCGGGGATTTAAAATCCCCGCCTGCTGAATGGGCTGCCTCTGATTGGTCACAGCCCCCACCAATCAGAGGCAGCTCTCATTCACCCATTCATGAATTCATGAATGGGTGAATGAGTGCTGCCTCTGATTGGCTCAGCGCAAGGACCAATCAGGGGCAGCTCTCAGCTATTGAATGACAGCCAATCAGAGGCAGCACTCACTCACCCATTCAACTGTGAGATTATACAAGATTATACAAATTGTATATCAAAACCTCTAACAAAATGTCAAACTCATTACCGTACTTTCTAAATAAAAATATAATAATCTTTAAAATAGAAAAACTATGAATTTAAGAAATCTTTTTTTTTTTTACCTTTTATACACATTACTAGAGATTAGCGAGCACGCTCGGTAAATTCAGTTACTCGAGCAAGCATCGCTCTTCTCGAGTAACTGCCTTTTTGTCCGAGCATGCTCGGGGGGCTGCGGGGGCAGCGGGGGGGGGGGGGGGGAGATCCCTTTGCTCTCCCCCGCCGCCCCCCCCCCCCAGCACGCTTGGACGAGAAGGCAGTTACCCGAGAAGAGCGATGCTCGCTCGAGTAACTGAAATTACCGAGCGTGCTCACTCATCCCTACACATTACCCCTAATAAAATAGACTTTAAAACAATGTGAAAAGAAGTATTAAAAAATATATGACAAATAAAAAAACGCAGCAAAAATAATTTTG
This sequence comes from Eleutherodactylus coqui, assembly GCF_035609145.1. Lineage (NCBI taxonomy): Eukaryota > Metazoa > Chordata > Amphibia > Anura > Eleutherodactylidae > Eleutherodactylus > Eleutherodactylus coqui. Next base: position 242,108,873 of record NC_089841.1, on the reverse strand, counting down.
TCGGGCCAGCAAAAAATAAAAAAATAAAAATAGGGCTATAAAACCACCGCATGGCTAAAACTGCTAAAAAGTGTTTGGTCCTGTTAGAACAAAACACAAAGGGGTTAAAGGGGATGTATGAGATTATAAAAACATAACTGTGTTCTCCCAGAAATAGCACTATTCTTCATTATGGCCCGTGTCTGTAATTATAGTTGCAATGTACCACTCACTTCAATGGCGCTGCAATACCACAAAAAGACCACGCCAAGAGAGGCACTGTTTCTAGAATACATCAACCATGTTTTTCAAATCTCATACAGCCCCTTCCTCTGATTGTACCTCTCTCCTAGGTGTTGATCATAGAGCGGCTTAGAAACCAGCACCGAGAGAGACACATTTAGATTTTCCTGGAGGGGGTTACCTCCTCTATTTACACCTCTATTCATACAACTTGCTCTTGCTCGCACCTACGAAGAAACATGACCATACCCCTCGGATCCACTTTGTAAAAGGTGCAAAATCCTGCAGCTGCCCTCCGCACATGCAGTCTACAAATCCTCATGCTTGCATGTATATTTGTTGCAAAATATATAAATCTATCTTGTAGTTCGGAGATCATTGGGCAGATTTCTGGAGTTGATGTTGAACATCGGATCCGGTAATCAGAGAGAGCTGGTGATCTATATTATATTTTACAGCTATTTTTCCCTTTACCCACTGCATGTGTGTGTGTGCCTCAAAGAAAGACACTAATGACCTGCCTAGCGCATGCTCTTTGTGTTTGTTACTCCCCCTCCTCCTCTTCCTCTCCTGAGCAAGTAGCTTTCTAATTCCTTCCATTAATACGAATAGGGGAAGCCTGAAAAACCCAGGAGCAACAATATTGGGGAAAAAACACAGATAAAGAGATGGACATAAAAATGCATGATTGATGCAAACATCCAGGATTACAAGGCTTCAGCATCAACACAACCATCACCAGATAACAAACAGGGATATTATAGCTCAGAGCTGGCATCACAATGCCAACATTAGGGATTTTGCCTCCTGCAAGTTGGACTGTATATTGGGACTCTTAGCTGGACAGACAGGCTGAAAAGGAAAAGGCACGGAAAGGTAAGAGAAGCACAATGAGATGTTGTGACAAGCAAACAATGCTTGCATGGGGGATGCTTACCCTAGATAAGAAGACCGAATCCTATGGCAAAACGCTAGAGTATGGATGAGGGATGTGCATTGCACCTGACATTAGAGCTGCACTGCTCCATATAGCAAGGCTTTTTTAGAATTAGTGTGCATTTCTGTACTATATCATCTTGCAATGCTTTTCCTTTATTGCCATGCCACATTATGCAGGATACTGCAGCCTCGGATACCAGCAAAGATTTATGTTCTGTCAAACATCAGCTAATTCAGCTTGGCATTAATAGGTGCTACATTTGCATGTTCTGCTTCCTTTTCAGGCTAAGCTTCTTTGGAATTCGGAGTAGGCAGGGTATAGATTGAATGTGCAACCAGGTTGAAAACTAGTAAGGAAGATGCATGGAAAATCAGTGTGAAATTAAGAAACAAACCATTCGATACATGAAGAGCTGCAGGGCCTCTTTTTTTTTTTTTTAATTGTTGAACTGGAAAATAGAAGAAAAAAGGGTGATGGCGAGGTCACTCATGGACATGATGACTTATTATTTAGTAGTACCACAAAGTGGCTGTGAGCTTGGGAAATAAACCAGGGGGGCTGGTGTTGCCTTCAAATAATCATTGGTGGCCACATTCCCAGGGGGATGAAATGCAATCTGCACAGGGAAATTGTATTTTTAATGACGAGGGGTTGGCGGTATATTCCTGCACATGGGATTGATTGGATATAGGTTATGTAGCATTTTGCAGGATATGTTAACTAAGGTTAGTTGTTTATTTTTATTCTGCATTTAACACACATAATAGTAAACAACTAATATTATTATTGGCATAGGAATGTTATAGGTTTTATAACCATAACACAAAAATGGCTACATTTAGATAACATTTGAAGCACATTTGAAGTCAAATCAAAGGAGTGAATTAAATAAAATAAAAAAATAAAAAACAAAAGTAGCAAAGAGCCTATAAGTGGCATCTGCTGTGCATTTATTTAACATGCTGTGTGCTCACATTCTGGGACACATACAATGGAAAGGTTTGCTATGAATGGAGAGGGGGGTTGGTCCAAGCTGCTCACTAACTACATAGGAGTGTAAGCGTTATATAGTGCCATGCTCTAAGAAGTGCGGTTGCCTATGGACTAACCATCTGCGCAGTGCGCTTCACCATTTGTATTGTGCTTCTTCTGGACTGACATTGGTGCCTACTGAAGTTTTAGTATTGGCTCGGGCAGAAATGTGATCTTCTGATGCTTATTGATTCATTTAATGGTGTATGTGTTATTTGTGGAAATTGAAAGCAAGCATTCTAGTTACTGCGGTAATTTCTGTACAGGGAGCAATTGTAATGCCAATTACCAGCAATTACATTAAAGAAAATTACTGTAGGAGCGATGTGAAGAAGTTGTTTTAGAAAATAAATCCCGGCTGAAATAGGACAGTCACTTGAGGTACCCAGGTTGTGTTTGTTGTATACTACTAGCACAGTTGAGTTCAGCGATGTACCAATTTTTTTTTTTTTTTGCATCCTTAAAGTAAACATAAGAAATAGAACTCGTAAAGAATATGTCCACCAAAAAAGTTAAAGTTAGATGTTAGAGCTGTAACCAAAGTTTGCTAGTTGTGTTTATTTGCGTCCAACACTATTTTAATTCTCACTTGTGGCACAACAGGAAATGCAGCCATATTGGATTCCGTATTTAAATTAGTCAGTTTGTCAATCATGTTCATACAAAGTAGCAATTTAGCTTCATATACATATATATATATATTCATTTTTGCTATACTTTCTGTTATCAATTTGGCGAAACCGGCAACTCTAACAAAATAGAAAAAAAATCAGATAGATTTCTAAGTAAGATTACCAAACTTTATCAAGTGCTTTAATTTCTGGTTTATTAATTATATGACCCCTTTTAAAGGAGCATTGACCATATAAAATTCCCAAAAAGAGCTGAACAATTTTATCCTAATCTCTTCTGATCTTTTTTGGTTCCTCTTGCATTGAAAACAGAAATATATGAAGAATACTTTTCATGGGTCCGAAGAAATGCACCATTTACCCCCTTCTCACAATCCTGTGCCGGGCTCCAATACATATAGCTGCTGCATACATATAGCCCTGTGCATTAGAAAAATACAAAGATATTTTAGCCCCACCCCTTCAGAAAGCTCCACCTCCTCTGCCATTCCCCAAACTTAAATGGAATGGACCACCAGGAAATAACCCATGTGCTCTCTGCAGGATGCAACACTCTTTGTTTTATGAAGAAAATCCAACATATTAACCCAAACAGAGGCAAATTTAACCTCAGTTTACATTTATCAATTTTTCCTAGGTTTAGTCTTCCACTAAAGTGTATGATAACTTTTAACCCCTTCTCGAAGTCTACCATGTATACACAATGGAAGATGGAAGGGAATGGACAGAGCAGCTCTGGAGCTCTTCCTATTTATAGGACGGGGCTGTCTCATACCTAAAAGACCAGACATTTTTTAGGGATTTTACCCATGTGATGCTTTTACTGCCCTATTTTTTTTCCTTCAGCTACCAAAATTATTTTTGCTGTATTCTTTTTCTGTGACATATAGGGCGATTTTTAAAAAATGTCTTTCACTGATTTTTCCCCCCATTTTTTTATGGCAGGGGTCCCCAACTCCAGTCCTCAGGGACCACCAACAGGTCATGTTTTCAGGATCTCCTATAGCAGGAACACCTGTGGCAATGTCTGAGGCACTGACCATAATTACATCACCTGTGCAACAATGGGGAAATCCTGGAAACACGACCTGTTGGTGGTCCCTGAGGACTGGAGTTGGGGAACATTGTTTTAGGGGTAAAAGGCTAACTAAAAATGATATTTATAACATTCATAGTTGTTTGTTGCTAAATAGTACGCTAAAATAAAGTATGGGAATGGGTTCTTCGTTTTATTTTGGACGTTTTAATATACAATATGTATGGTTTCGGTTTACAGGACGCATACGGCGATGGTTTTGGTTGGCGTCGGCTTTGGGTTATTTTCTTTTTTATACATATATATTTTTTTTTATTCTGTAATTTCTTTTTACTTATTTATGTAACTATTCTTTTTACCATCTATAACCCCATGATGTAATTTAAGAACTCTGGGGGTCATTCACATGGTCTTTTTTTTTTATTTCACACTTTTCCGCTGTAGCTGGGGCATCCATAGGAGCCCCAGTTACAGGGATAAACATTCCCCAGCAGTGACTGCTATGGCCCTGCAGCTCTGCTGTAACAGAGGGCACCTGGCAGTCATGTGATCGCCGGGTCACGTAGTGGAAGAAACACTTCAACTTTCGCTTCTTCGTACGTAGCGCTCATTATGCGCTATGTTTCCTTCTCCTCCGGGTTCTCAGCTGTGACTAACAGCTGAGAACTCGACCTACCCCTGGTTGATTGCAGCAGCAGGGGCTTTAATCCTGCAACCTATTTTTTGCTATTGTCCGGGATTAAAGCCCAGGATCAAGCACTGTAAATTTACAGTGCTTGATCCTTAAGGGATAAAATCAGCTTCACTAGCTAAAGGAACCACTAATAAATAAAATATAACTTTTATTAAAGAACTAATTAAAATAATGCGCAGCTTATATATGGTTCAAAATATTTCTATGCACTTATAAAACCGGGATAATATTATATTTGCACTATCAGTAGTACTTTTGTAGTCTTGGACTAATATAACAAAATAGTCCAGGACCTGACAGATGATACGTGTATCGCAGCTTAATCACTGTGATCACCCTTAAGTGAGTCTCTATTGTACATAGCTCAATTATTCTCGGATATGGTCACTGATACACTAGAGCATATCCGTTGGGATCCAATAGTCCTCACTTGTGTCACCTATAGTCCTCTAAATCTAGAGCCAAAGATTATGCATAACTCATACAGAACTCCATCAGGAAAGGAAGTGCATATATCCAAAAGCACTTCATTCACAATGAGCTGTTGTACTATCAGTCGTACGTCTATCGTTCTTGGACTGGTATAATATACTTTCAAAGTAGTCCAAGATCTAATAGAAGATAGATGTATCGCAGCTTATTTATTGTGATCAACAATTGTCCTCACACATTGTCATTAATACAAAAGACCATGTCTGTTGGGACCTAATAGTATTCACTTTTATCACTTATAGTTCTCTGTATCTAGAGTCAAAGATTATGCATAACTCTTACAGAGTCCATTCACAGTGAGCTGTTGTGCTATCGGTCGTACGTTTATAGTTCTCGGACTGGTATGGCATATATTCAAGATAGTCCAAGATCTAACATATAATAAGTATGGCAGCTTCTTCACTGTGATCATCAATTGTCCTCAGACATGGTCATTGATATAATGGACCATATCTGTTGAGATCCAGTGGTGCTTACTTCTGTCACTTGTAGTTCTCTGAGTCTAGAGCCAATGACTATGCATGACTAGTATAGAGTTCTATAGAGAGATGGAGTGCGTGTATCAAATAGCACTTCATTCACAGTGAGCTGTTGTGCTGATAGTGCATTACCCCTTCTGGTTAAACAGAATAGTATCACCAAGCATAATAGCTATTTTGTGATTAATGCTTTCCAATTTTTATTTTTAATTTTTCAAGAGAGCTAAATTCTCTGCCTGTGATTTCTAAGCAGAAAAAAACTCCTCTTAGAAAAAATCAAAATAAGAGGAATGGGATATTTTTGTATTTTTTATATATATATATTATCCCACATTCCCCATTCATTAAAGGAGATGCTATTTAGAGTTTTTTGGAATCATCTCCTATTCTATTGCCTGCCACCAACGCGTTTCTGCAATAAGATGTACGTTATTGCTTCATCAGGGTGGGTATTAGAGGAGGATAAGCACATGCAGCCTCTCGGCTGTAAAGATCTGAGCATAGATGGTACGTGGCCCGTTCTCACGGGTATATAAGGCCAAAGCCACGCCCACCCTACTTGGGGGAGCGTCCCCTACAGCCAATGAGCGGCCAGCAGCACACACACACCTCCTGCCTAGTCTCGCGTTGTTTCGGCGGTCCGCGCATGCGCACTCGCCGCCAAGGCCCGTCTGCCAACCACTGCCAACCAGCGGGAGGCGCCGCCGGGTGACGCGGAAGGCATAACGGTACCATGGCAACGGAGCGCACGGGACAGCAGGAGAGGGAGCCGGTTGCCGTTCTGGAGACTTATATTCCCCACAGGGCTGATATTTTAGTAGTTTGTGTTCTCATTCATTTTATGATGTATACTTAACGATTCAGGAATAAACCCAGCAGTACATGACTCAAAGTATACGCATTAAGGCATGATTTAGCTCACAATATTCTTATATGAGGTTTATGGTATAATTATGCTTCATACCACAGGGATGGAGGCGTACTGTATCAAGTTCATGGATATACTATGCATTATTACATACATGGGTATGTTTTATAACTTATAACTCATGTCTTTTATGTTTGCATATTCAAAAACTGCATGTAATCTCTTCTTAGTCTGTTTCTTGTGGATTCCATGCTGCTCATACCCACGTCTTGCGACTAAATATAGGCACATAAGAAGACACCAAAAGGGTTTAATGCGTTCCAACTCTGGCATTGGATTGTGATTCGTAAGAGATACAGTAATTGGTGATATATTACTGTCTGATTATATAGTGGATCGAGATACTAGGGACTGCTATATATTGTATGTCATATCGTCACTTATTTTTCCAAGATCTCTTCAATTCCCACATTCTGAGATTTATTACTCTTTCATCCCTTCCATTGTATCGATGAAACGTTCAAATGTGAGATCATATTACTGATAAATATTGATCATGTGGTATTCATATGGCTTTAAGTAGTTGAATTATATGATTATTTTTCATTTCTTCTTTTCTTCAAAGATCTTATTGATCAACATTGATCGCATTATGTTTGAGTAGCCTTAGATAAATGAAACATATGATTGTTGTTCATTTAGTCCCTTTGGACTGCATGACTCCAAGCGATAAATCCACTGGGTCTCTTTTTGGAGCAGTCTCCGATCCCGATTGCCTCTTCTGCCATTTTCCCTGATGGTCTCTATTCCTTGAAACTTCACCACATTAGGGTTGTTGTTGTGACATTCCCTGATGTGGGTAGCCAAACTTGTATGCTCCCCTCGATCTATGTTGCCGACGTGTCCCAAGACACGTCGTCGAAGTTGTTGGATTGTTTTCCCAACATAGTCGAGGGGGCAGGGACAAGTAGCCTTGTACACGACACCTGTGGATCGGCAATTAATAAATTCCCTGATTTCATACTCACGGCCTGTAGATGAGCTGGTGAATGTTGTACCACGCTTCATAAATTTACAAGCCTTACAGCCCGAACAGGGGTACGAACCTTTGGGTAATTCAGAGTTAAGCCATGTAGTTGGAGATGTCGAAGGGGTTAGATGACTGTGGACTAGGCGATCTCCCAGATTACGTCCCCTCCTATAGGTTATGAGGGGTTTTTTTGGTAAGTATTCAGAGATGTCTCCATCACGATGGAGAATGTGCCAATATTTACATAATATGCCTCTTACTTCCCTAGAGCAGTCATCATAAGTACCTACGACTCTAATCTTTCCATCACCACTTGGTCGGTCCCTTTGGGCCAGAAGATTGTCTCTGTTCATGTCCTTTACATGATCCATAGCTCCTACTACCACTTCTTGGGGATATCCCCTGTTGATAAATCTGTTGGACATTTCGTTAGATTTTATCAGAAAGTCACTATCCGATGAACAATTTCTCCGTACCCTAATTTGTTGTCCCTTTGGGATCCCACGTTTCAGTGGGACTGGGTGATGGCTTTCCCAGTGAAGTAGGGTATTTGTTGCTGTAGGTTTGCGGAAAATTGTTGTTTCAAGGTTACCGTCTTCACATTTAGTGATTTTCAGATCCAAAAATACAATTGTGTTGGGATGTATCTCAGCCGTAAAGTATAACCCAAGGTCGTTCTTATTTAGGTTAGCGACAAAATTATGGAAGTCCTCAATTTCTCCGGTCCATAGAATCAATATGTCATCTATGAACCGTACCCACATTTCTATGGATGTGAGCCAGGCCTCATTCGTCTCATCGAAAACAGATGTTTCCTCCCACCAGCCCAGGTACAGATTGGCATAACTGGGGGCACAAGGGCTCCCCATAGCCGTACCCCTGAGCTGGTGGAAGTGCTTCCCTTCAAACAGGAAGTAGTTTCGATTTAAGACGAATGACAGGAATTGAAGCAACATGGTGTTATGTGCTTTCAGATGTGTTCCACGTTGGCTCAGAAAAAACTCCACGGCCTGTAGTCCGCCCTGATGGGGTATAGAGCTATACAAGGCCTCCACATCGAGGCTTGCTAGCTTAGTGTTGGCGGATAATGTTAAGCCATCTAGTTTTTTAAGGACATCAGTCGTGTCCTTAATATATGATGGCAGGGCCTCCACAAATGGTCGCAAGAGAACATCCAGATATTTACTTATGCCTTGGCTTAGGCTGTCTATTCCCGACACAATTGGACGGCCTTTAAGTGGTGTCATGCCTTTGTGAATTTTTGGCAACCCATAAAAGGTAGCGATCTGTGGTGTAGGAGAGTAAAGATACCTGAATTCATTTTCTGAGATGAGGGAATCCTCCTTCGCTTGTAGTAGCATTTCTTTCAATTCGTTATTATATTTATCCGTTGGATCAGATGGTAATATTTCATAGCTCATCTTGTCCTGGAGTATACGGAGACACATGTTTCGGTAAAGTTCCCGGCCCATCACCACGACGTTCCCCCCCTTGTCAGATGGTTTAATGACAATACTCGAATCTTTTTCAATAGACAGCATAGCCTTTTTTTTCTGCTACGGTCATATTCTGATGTTTGAACTTCTTTCTTTTAGCAAGATTAGAAAGTTCGTCATTAATCATAGATTCAAAAATATCTATGCAGGCTGAATCAACTGCTGGGGGGGTAGATGTGTTCTTAGATTTTAATTGGGTAAACGGGCCTTTACTTGGATCCTTCGTGCTCTCTTGCTCAAGTTCTTCGAGCAATTTTACCATCTCTATGTCTTTATACTCCAGTCCAAGTTCACTGCATTTCTTTTTGTCCTGTATAACAAAATATTTCTTCCAACGTAATTTGCGAAGAAATAACGCTACATCTTTTGTCCAATTGAAAGAGTCGTACCTATTGGTGGGAATAAACGACAGACCTTTCTTTATCACTGCCTGTTCATTTACTGAGAGTATTCGTGATGATAAATTAATTATTTGGAATTCGTTTTCCATGGGGGAGGAATTCACAGTATCATCACGCGTTATCGAGGGATTAACCACTAATGTTGTTGCGGTGTATTGGGGTTCCCTCGATTGCGTGTCAGATACTGGTAGATAGGCTGGCCTAAAAAATGGTGGGTTTCATTAGAATTATTTCTGCCTCTGCCCCTGCCTCGCGTTTTGGATCGGTTGCCACCTCTACCTTTGAACCTGTCATTATAGTTCATACCTCTAGATAGTTCGTTGCCAGAGTATTCACCCTCCGAGGAACTTTGTTCGGAGTCAGTTACAGGTCTATTTTCATATATCCTGTTCTCCGTAAAATCTCGAAGATCACGGGTATATTGGTAATGTTTTCTTTCTTTTAAATACCCAGTGTATTTCTCAATAGTGATCTTGAGTGTATTCTCTCTCTTTTCAAAGTCTGCTTCAGCAGAGTACTTTTGTATTTCTTTGATCATCTCCTCAAGGGTTTTGCTATTTTTTTCCAAAATTATTTTCTCTTCCTCTAATAACAAGTTCATAAGGCGAAGCGAACTTTCAGTCGCCTCTTTCTCCCACTTGGTCATAAATGTGGGTGTTCTTAATTTCAAAGGTGGTAAAATTTGTACCCTTAGACCGCGAGGCACTATTTTATTCGACAGATAGTTGGTCAGTCCCTGTACCTCCCACCATGATTTAACGAATTCTTTGTATACTTTAGTCAAATTCTTGAAAGCTTGGTTTATAGATGTTGTTTGTGATTGTAGATCCAATTCTTTGTCTGAGAACACTGACTTGGCTTCCAAGAGCCATGAAGTAGTATTTACGCTTCCTGAAAGAAAGCCTGCCATATTTCTAAATTAATTTATCACCGAGGCAGAAAAGTTCCCACTGGAACAACCTAAGTCACTGTTGGGAACCACTAATAAATAAAATATAACTTTTATTAAAGAACTAATTAAAATAATGCGCAGCTTATATATGGTTCAAAATATTTCTATGCACTTATAAAACCGGGATAATATTATATTTGCACTATCAGTAGTACTTTTGTAGTCTTGGACTAATATAACAAAATAGTCCAGGACCTGACAGATGATACGTGTATCGCAGCTTAATCACTGTGATCACCCTTAAGTGAGTCTCTATTGTACATAGCTCAATTATTCTCGGATATGGTCACTGATACACTAGAGCATATCCGTTGGGATCCAATAGTCCTCACTTGTGTCACCTATAGTCCTCTAAATCTAGAGCCAAAGATTATGCATAACTCATACAGAACTCCATCAGGAAAGGAAGTGCATATATCCAAAAGCACTTCATTCACAATGAGCTGTTGTACTATCAGTCGTACGTCTATCGTTCTTGGACTGGTATAATATACTTTCAAAGTAGTCCAAGATCTAATAGAAGATAGATGTATCGCAGCTTATTTATTGTGATCAACAATTGTCCTCACACATTGTCATTAATACAAAAGACCATGTCTGTTGGGACCTAATAGTATTCACTTTTATCACTTATAGTTCTCTGTATCTAGAGTCAAAGATTATGCATAACTCTTACAGAGTCCATTCACAGTGAGCTGTTGTGCTATCGGTCGTACGTTTATAGTTCTCGGACTGGTATGGCATATATTCAAGATAGTCCAAGATCTAACATATAATAAGTATGGCAGCTTCTTCACTGTGATCATCAATTGTCCTCAGACATGGTCATTGATATAATGGACCATATCTGTTGAGATCCAGTGGTGCTTACTTCTGTCACTTGTAGTTCTCTGAGTCTAGAGCCAATGACTATGCATGACTAGTATAGAGTTCTATAGAGAGATGGAGTGCGTGTATCAAATAGCACTTCATTCACAGTGAGCTGTTGTGCTGATAGTGCATTACCCCTTCTGGTTAAACAGAATAGTATCACCAAGCATAATAGCTATTTTGTGATTAATGCTTTCCAATTTTTATTTTTAATTTTTCAAGAGAGCTAAATTCTCTGCCTGTGATTTCTAAGCAGAAAAAAACTCCTCTTAGAAAAAATCAAAATAAGAGGAATGGGATATTTTTGTATTTTTTATATATATATATTATCCCACATTCCCCATTCATTAAAGGAGATGCTATTTAGAGTTTTTTGGAATCATCTCCTATTCTATTGCCTGCCACCAACGCGTTTCTGCAATAAGATGTACGTTATTGCTTCATCAGGGTGGGTATTAGAGGAGGATAAGCACATGCAGCCTCTCGGCTGTAAAGATCTGAGCATAGATGGTACGTGGCCCGTTCTCACGGGTATATAAGGCCAAAGCCACGCCCACCCTACTTGGGGGAGCGTCCCCTACAGCCAATGAGCGGCCAGCAGCACACACACACCTCCTGCCTAGTCTCGCGTTGTTTCGGCGGTCCGCGCATGCGCACTCGCCGCCAAGGCCCGTCTGCCAACCACTGCCAACCAGCGGGAGGCGCCGCCGGGTGACGCGGAAGGCATAACGGTACCATGGCAACGGAGCGCACGGGACAGCAGGAGAGGGAGCCGGTTGCCGTTCTGGAGACTTATATTCCCCACAGGGCTGATATTTTAGTAGTTTGTGTTCTCATTCATTTTATGATGTATACTTAACGATTCAGGAATAAACCCAGCAGTACATGACTCAAAGTATACGCATTAAGGCATGATTTAGCTCACAATATTCTTATATGAGGTTTATGGTATAATTATGCTTCATACCACAGGGATGGAGGCGTACTGTATCAAGTTCATGGATATACTATGCATTATTACATACATGGGTATGTTTTATAACTTATAACTCATGTCTTTTATGTTTGCATATTCAAAAACTGCATGTAATCTCTTCTTAGTCTGTTTCTTGTGGATTCCATGCTGCTCATACCCACGTCTTGCGACTAAATATAGGCACATAAGAAGACACCAAAAGGGTTTAATGCGTTCCAACTCTGGCATTGGATTGTGATTCGTAAGAGATACAGTAATTGGTGATATATTACTGTCTGATTATATAGTGGATCGAGATACTAGGGACTGCTATATATTGTATGTCATATCGTCACTTATTTTTCCAAGATCTCTTCAATTCCCACATTCTGAGATTTATTACTCTTTCATCCCTTCCATTGTATCGATGAAACGTTCAAATGTGAGATCATATTACTGATAAATATTGATCATGTGGTATTCATATGGCTTTAAGTAGTTGAATTATATGATTATTTTTCATTTCTTCTTTTCTTCAAAGATCTTATTGATCAACATTGATCGCATTATGTTTGAGTAGCCTTAGATAAATGAAACATATGATTGTTGTTCATTTAGTCCCTTTGGACTGCATGACTCCAAGCGATAAATCCACTGGGTCTCTTTTTGGAGCAGTCTCCGATCCCGATTGCCTCTTCTGCCATTTTCCCTGATGGTCTCTATTCCTTGAAACTTCACCACATTAGGGTTGTTGTTGTGACATTCCCTGATGTGGGTAGCCAAACTTGTATGCTCCCCTCGATCTATGTTGCCGACGTGTCCCAAGACACGTCGTCGAAGTTGTTGGATTGTTTTCCCAACATAGTCGAGGGGGCAGGGACAAGTAGCCTTGTACACGACACCTGTGGATCGGCAATTAATAAATTCCCTGATTTCATACTCACGGCCTGTAGATGAGCTGGTGAATGTTGTACCACGCTTCATAAATTTACAAGCCTTACAGCCCGAACAGGGGTACGAACCTTTGGGTAATTCAGAGTTAAGCCATGTAGTTGGAGATGTCGAAGGGGTTAGATGACTGTGGACTAGGCGATCTCCCAGATTACGTCCCCTCCTATAGGTTATGAGGGGTTTTTTTGGTAAGTATTCAGAGATGTCTCCATCACGATGGAGAATGTGCCAATATTTACATAATATGCCTCTTACTTCCCTAGAGCAGTCATCATAAGTACCTACGACTCTAATCTTTCCATCACCACTTGGTCGGTCCCTTTGGGCCAGAAGATTGTCTCTGTTCATGTCCTTTACATGATCCATAGCTCCTACTACCACTTCTTGGGGATATCCCCTGTTGATAAATCTGTTGGACATTTCGTTAGATTTTATCAGAAAGTCACTATCCGATGAACAATTTCTCCGTACCCTAATTTGTTGTCCCTTTGGGATCCCACGTTTCAGTGGGACTGGGTGATGGCTTTCCCAGTGAAGTAGGGTATTTGTTGCTGTAGGTTTGCGGAAAATTGTTGTTTCAAGGTTACCGTCTTCACATTTAGTGATTTTCAGATCCAAAAATACAATTGTGTTGGGATGTATCTCAGCCGTAAAGTATAACCCAAGGTCGTTCTTATTTAGGTTAGCGACAAAATTATGGAAGTCCTCAATTTCTCCGGTCCATAGAATCAATATGTCATCTATGAACCGTACCCACATTTCTATGGATGTGAGCCAGGCCTCATTCGTCTCATCGAAAACAGATGTTTCCTCCCACCAGCCCAGGTACAGATTGGCATAACTGGGGGCACAAGGGCTCCCCATAGCCGTACCCCTGAGCTGGTGGAAGTGCTTCCCTTCAAACAGGAAGTAGTTTCGATTTAAGACGAATGACAGGAATTGAAGCAACATGGTGTTATGTGCTTTCAGATGTGTTCCACGTTGGCTCAGAAAAAACTCCACGGCCTGTAGTCCGCCCTGATGGGGTATAGAGCTATACAAGGCCTCCACATCGAGGCTTGCTAGCTTAGTGTTGGCGGATAATGTTAAGCCATCTAGTTTTTTAAGGACATCAGTCGTGTCCTTAATATATGATGGCAGGGCCTCCACAAATGGTCGCAAGAGAACATCCAGATATTTACTTATGCCTTGGCTTAGGCTGTCTATTCCCGACACAATTGGACGGCCTTTAAGTGGTGTCATGCCTTTGTGAATTTTTGGCAACCCATAAAAGGTAGCGATCTGTGGTGTAGGAGAGTAAAGATACCTGAATTCATTTTCTGAGATGAGGGAATCCTCCTTCGCTTGTAGTAGCATTTCTTTCAATTCGTTATTATATTTATCCGTTGGATCAGATGGTAATATTTCATAGCTCATCTTGTCCTGGAGTATACGGAGACACATGTTTCGGTAAAGTTCCCGGCCCATCACCACGACGTTCCCCCCCTTGTCAGATGGTTTAATGACAATACTCGAATCTTTTTCAATAGACAGCATAGCCTTTTTTTCTGCTACGGTCATATTCTGATGTTTGAACTTCTTTCTTTTAGCAAGATTAGAAAGTTCGTCATTAATCATAGATTCAAAAATATCTATGCAGGCTGAATCAACTGCTGGGGGGGTAGATGTGTTCTTAGATTTTAATTGGGTAAACGGGCCTTTACTTGGATCCTTCGTGCTCTCTTGCTCAAGTTCTTCGAGCAATTTTACCATCTCTATGTCTTTATACTCCAGTCCAAGTTCACTGCATTTCTTTTTGTCCTGTATAACAAAATATTTCTTCCAACGTAATTTGCGAAGAAATAACGCTACATCTTTTGTCCAATTGAAAGAGTCGTACCTATTGGTGGGAATAAACGACAGACCTTTCTTTATCACTGCCTGTTCATTTACTGAGAGTATTCGTGATGATAAATTAATTATTTGGAATTCGTTTTCCATGGGGGAGGAATTCACAGTATCATCACGCGTTATCGAGGGATTAACCACTAATGTTGTTGCGGTGTATTGGGGTTCCCTCGATTGCGTGTCAGATACTGGTAGATAGGCTGGCCTAAAAAATGGTGGGTTTCATTAGAATTATTTCTGCCTCTGCCCCTGCCTCGCGTTTTGGATCGGTTGCCACCTCTACCTTTGAACCTGTCATTATAGTTCATACCTCTAGATAGTTCGTTGCCAGAGTATTCACCCTCCGAGGAACTTTGTTCGGAGTCAGTTACAGGTCTATTTTCATATATCCTGTTCTCCGTAAAATCTCGAAGATCACGGGTATATTGGTAATGTTTTCTTTCTTTTAAATACCCAGTGTATTTCTCAATAGTGATCTTGAGTGTATTCTCTCTCTTTTCAAAGTCTGCTTCAGCAGAGTACTTTTGTATTTCTTTGATCATCTCCTCAAGGGTTTTGCTATTTTTTTCCAAAATTATTTTCTCTTCCTCTAATAACAAGTTCATAAGGCGAAGCGAACTTTCAGTCGCCTCTTTCTCCCACTTGGTCATAAATGTGGGTGTTCTTAATTTCAAAGGTGGTAAAATTTGTACCCTTAGACCGCGAGGCACTATTTTATTCGACAGATAGTTGGTCAGTCCCTGTACCTCCCACCATGATTTAACGAATTCTTTGTATACTTTAGTCAAATTCTTGAAAGCTTGGTTTATAGATGTTGTTTGTGATTGTAGATCCAATTCTTTGTCTGAGAACACTGACTTGGCTTCCAAGAGCCATGAAGTAGTATTTACGCTTCCTGAAAGAAAGCCTGCCATATTTCTAAATTAATTTATCACCGAGGCAGAAAAGTTCCCACTGGAACAACCTAAGTCACTGTTGGGAACCACTAATAAATAAAATATAACTTTTATTAAAGAACTAATTAAAATAATGCGCAGCTTATATATGGTTCAAAATATTTCTATGCACTTATAAAACCGGGATAATATTATATTTGCACTATCAGTAGTACTTTTGTAGTCTTGGACTAATATAACAAAATAGTCCAGGACCTGACAGATGATACGTGTATCGCAGCTTAATCACTGTGATCACCCTTAAGTGAGTCTCTATTGTACATAGCTCAATTATTCTCGGATATGGTCACTGATACACTAGAGCATATCCGTTGGGATCCAATAGTCCTCACTTGTGTCACCTATAGTCCTCTAAATCTAGAGCCAAAGATTATGCATAACTCATACAGAACTCCATCAGGAAAGGAAGTGCATATATCCAAAAGCACTTCATTCACAATGAGCTGTTGTACTATCAGTCGTACGTCTATCGTTCTTGGACTGGTATAATATACTTTCAAAGTAGTCCAAGATCTAATAGAAGATAGATGTATCGCAGCTTATTTATTGTGATCAACAATTGTCCTCACACATTGTCATTAATACAAAAGACCATGTCTGTTGGGACCTAATAGTATTCACTTTTATCACTTATAGTTCTCTGTATCTAGAGTCAAAGATTATGCATAACTCTTACAGAGTCCATTCACAGTGAGCTGTTGTGCTATCGGTCGTACGTTTATAGTTCTCGGACTGGTATGGCATATATTCAAGATAGTCCAAGATCTAACATATAATAAGTATGGCAGCTTCTTCACTGTGATCATCAATTGTCCTCAGACATGGTCATTGATATAATGGACCATATCTGTTGAGATCCAGTGGTGCTTACTTCTGTCACTTGTAGTTCTCTGAGTCTAGAGCCAATGACTATGCATGACTAGTATAGAGTTCTATAGAGAGATGGAGTGCGTGTATCAAATAGCACTTCATTCACAGTGAGCTGTTGTGCTGATAGTGCATTACCCCTTCTGGTTAAACAGAATAGTATCACCAAGCATAATAGCTATTTTGTGATTAATGCTTTCCAATTTTTATTTTTAATTTTTCAAGAGAGCTAAATTCTCTGCCTGTGATTTCTAAGCAGAAAAAAACTCCTCTTAGAAAAAATCAAAATAAGAGGAATGGGATATTTTTGTATTTTTTATATATATATATTATCCCACATTCCCCATTCATTAAAGGAGATGCTATTTAGAGTTTTTTGGAATCATCTCCTATTCTATTGCCTGCCACCAACGCGTTTCTGCAATAAGATGTACGTTATTGCTTCATCAGGGTGGGTATTAGAGGAGGATAAGCACATGCAGCCTCTCGGCTGTAAAGATCTGAGCATAGATGGTACGTGGCCCGTTCTCACGGGTATATAAGGCCAAAGCCACGCCCACCCTACTATCAGCACAACAGCTCACTGTGAATGAAGTGCTATTTGATACACGCACTCCATCTCTCTATAGAACTCTATACTAGTCATGCATAGTCATTGGCTCTAGACTCAGAGAACTACAAGTGACAGAAGTAAGCACCACTGGATCTCAACAGATATGGTCCATTATATCAATGACCATGTCTGAGGACAATTGATGATCACAGTGAAGAAGCTGCCATACTTATTATATGTTAGATCTTGGACTATCTTGAATATATGCCATACCAGTCCGAGAACTATAAACGTACGACCGATAGCACAACAGCTCACTGTGAATGGACTCTGTAAGAGTTATGCATAATCTTTGACTCTAGATACAGAGAACTATAAGTGATAAAAGTGAATACTATTAGGTCCCAACAGACATGGTCTTTTGTATTAATGACAATGTGTGAGGACAATTGTTGATCACAATAAATAAGCTGCGATACATCTATCTTCTATTAGATCTTGGACTACTTTGAAAGTATATTATACCAGTCCAAGAACGATAGACGTACGACTGATAGTACAACAGCTCATTGTGAATGAAGTGCTTTTGGATATATGCACTTCCTTTCCTGATGGAGTTCTGTATGAGTTATGCATAATCTTTGGCTCTAGATTTAGAGGACTATAGGTGACACAAGTGAGGACTATTGGATCCCAACGGATATGCTCTAGTGTATCAGTGACCATATCCGAGAATAATTGAGCTATGTACAATAGAGACTCACTTAAGGGTGATCACAGTGATTAAGCTGCGATACACGTATCATCTGTCAGGTCCTGGACTATTTTGTTATATTAGTCCAAGACTACAAAAGTACTACTGATAGTGCAAATATAATATTATCCCGGTTTTATAAGTGCATAGAAATATTTTGAACCATATATAAGCTGCGCATTATTTTAATTAGTTCTTTAATAAAAGTTATATTTTATTTATTAGTGGTTCCCAACAGTGACTTAGGTTGTTCCAGTGGGAACTTTTCTGCCTCGGTGATAAATTAATTTAGAAATATGGCAGGCTTTCTTTCAGGAAGCGTAAATACTACTTCATGGCTCTTGGAAGCCAAGTCAGTGTTCTCAGACAAAGAATTGGATCTACAATCACAAACAACATCTATAAACCAAGCTTTCAAGAATTTGACTAAAGTATACAAAGAATTCGTTAAATCATGGTGGGAGGTACAGGGACTGACCAACTATCTGTCGAATAAAATAGTGCCTCGCGGTCTAAGGGTACAAATTTTACCACCTTTGAAATTAAGAACACCCACATTTATGACCAAGTGGGAGAAAGAGGCGACTGAAAGTTCGCTTCGCCTTATGAACTTGTTATTAGAGGAAGAGAAAATAATTTTGGAAAAAAATAGCAAAACCCTTGAGGAGATGATCAAAGAAATACAAAAGTACTCTGCTGAAGCAGACTTTGAAAAGAGAGAGAATACACTCAAGATCACTATTGAGAAATACACTGGGTATTTAAAAGAAAGAAAACATTACCAATATACCCGTGATCTTCGAGATTTTACGGAGAACAGGATATATGAAAATAGACCTGTAACTGACTCCGAACAAAGTTCCTCGGAGGGTGAATACTCTGGCAACGAACTATCTAGAGGTATGAACTATAATGACAGGTTCAAAGGTAGAGGTGGCAACCGATCCAAAACGCGAGGCAGGGGCAGAGGCAGAAATAATTCTAATGAAACCCACCATTTTTTAGGCCAGCCTATCTACCAGTATCTGACACGCAATCGAGGGAACCCCAATACACCGCAACAACATTAGTGGTTAATCCCTCGATAACGCGTGATGATACTGTGAATTCCTCCCCCATGGAAAACGAATTCCAAATAATTAATTTATCATCACGAATACTCTCAGTAAATGAACAGGCAGTGATAAAGAAAGGTCTGTCGTTTATTCCCACCAATAGGTACGACTCTTTCAATTGGACAAAAGATGTAGCGTTATTTCTTCGCAAATTACGTTGGAAGAAATATTTTGTTATACAGGACAAAAAGAAATGCAGTGAACTTGGACTGGAGTATAAAGACATAGAGATGGTAAAATTGCTCGAAGAACTTGAGCAAGAGAGCACGAAGGATCCAAGTAAAGGCCCGTTTACCCAATTAAAATCTAAGAACACATCTACCCCCCCAGCAGTTGATTCAGCCTGCATAGATATTTTTGAATCTATGATTAATGACGAACTTTCTAATCTTGCTAAAAGAAAGAAGTTCAAACATCAGAATATGACCGTAGCAGAAAAAAAGGCTATGCTGTCTATTGAAAAAGATTCGAGTATTGTCATTAAACCATCTGACAAGGGGGGGAACGTCGTGGTGATGGGCCGGGAACTTTACCGAAACATGTGTCTCCGTATACTCCAGGACAAGATGAGCTATGAAATATTACCATCTGATCCAACGGATAAATATAATAACGAATTGAAAGAAATGCTACTACAAGCGAAGGAGGATTCCCTCATCTCAGAAAATGAATTCAGGTATCTTTACTCTCCTACACCACAGATCGCTACCTTTTATGGGTTGCCAAAAATTCACAAAGGCATGACACCACTTAAAGGCCGTCCAATTGTGTCGGGAATAGACAGCCTAAGCCAAGGCATAAGTAAATATCTGGATGTTCTCTTGCGACCATTTGTGGAGGCCCTGCCATCATATATTAAGGACACGACTGATGTCCTTAAAAAACTAGATGGCTTAACATTATCCGCCAACACTAAGCTAGCAAGCCTCGATGTGGAGGCCTTGTATAGCTCTATACCCCATCAGGGCGGACTACAGGCCGTGGAGTTTTTTCTGAGCCAACGTGGAACACATCTGAAAGCACATAACACCATGTTGCTTCAATTCCTGTCATTCGTCTTAAATCGAAACTACTTCCTGTTTGAAGGGAAGCACTTCCACCAGCTCAGGGGTACGGCTATGGGGAGCCCTTGTGCCCCCAGTTATGCCAATCTGTACCTGGGCTGGTGGGAGGAAACATCTGTTTTCGATGAGACGAATGAGGCCTGGCTCACATCCATAGAAATGTGGGTACGGTTCATAGATGACATATTGATTCTATGGACCGGAGAAATTGAGGACTTCCATAATTTTGTCGCTAACCTAAATAAGAACGACCTTGGGTTATACTTTACGGCTGAGATACATCCCAACACAATTGTATTTTTGGATCTGAAAATCACTAAATGTGAAGACGGTAACCTTGAAACAACAATTTTCCGCAAACCTACAGCAACAAATACCCTACTTCACTGGGAAAGCCATCACCCAGTCCCACTGAAACGTGGGATCCCAAAGGGACAACAAATTAGGGTACGGAGAAATTGTTCATCGGATAGTGACTTTCTGATAAAATCTAACGAAATGTCCAACAGATTTATCAACAGGGGATATCCCCAAGAAGTGGTAGTAGGAGCTATGGATCATGTAAAGGACATGAACAGAGACAATCTTCTGGCCCAAAGGGACCGACCAAGTGGTGATGGAAAGATTAGAGTCGTAGGTACTTATGATGACTGCTCTAGGGAAGTAAGAGGCATATTATGTAAATATTGGCACATTCTCCATCGTGATGGAGACATCTCTGAATACTTACCAAAAAAACCCCTCATAACCTATAGGAGGGGACGTAATCTGGGAGATCGCCTAGTCCACAGTCATCTAACCCCTTCGACATCTCCAACTACATGGCTTAACTCTGAATTACCCAAAGGTTCGTACCCCTGTTCGGGCTGTAAGGCTTGTAAATTTATGAAGCGTGGTACAACATTCACCAGCTCATCTACAGGCCGTGAGTATGAAATCAGGGAATTTATTAATTGCCGATCCACAGGTGTCGTGTACAAGGCTACTTGTCCCTGCCCCCTCGACTATGTTGGGAAAACAATCCAACAACTTCGACGACGTGTCTTGGGACACGTCGGCAACATAGATCGAGGGGAGCATACAAGTTTGGCTACCCACATCAGGGAATGTCACAACAACAACCCTAATGTGGTGAAGTTTCAAGGAATAGAGACCATCAGGGAAAATGGCAGAAGAGGCAATCGGGATCGGAGACTGCTCCAAAAAGAGACCCAGTGGATTTATCGCTTGGAGTCATGCAGTCCAAAGGGACTAAATGAACAACAATCATATGTTTCATTTATCTAAGGCTACTCAAACATAATGCGATCAATGTTGATCAATAAGATCTTTGAAGAAAAGAAGAAATGAAAAATAATCATATAATTCAACTACTTAAAGCCATATGAATACCACATGATCAATATTTATCAGTAATATGATCTCACATTTGAACGTTTCATCGATACAATGGAAGGGATGAAAGAGTAATAAATCTCAGAATGTGGGAATTGAAGAGATCTTGGAAAAATAAGTGACGATATGACATACAATATATAGCAGTCCCTAGTATCTCGATCCACTATATAATCAGACAGTAATATATCACCAATTACTGTATCTCTTACGAATCACAATCCAATGCCAGAGTTGGAACGCATTAAACCCTTTTGGTGTCTTCTTATGTGCCTATATTTAGTCGCAAGACGTGGGTATGAGCAGCATGGAATCCACAAGAAACAGACTAAGAAGAGATTACATGCAGTTTTTGAATATGCAAACATAAAAGACATGAGTTATAAGTTATAAAACATACCCATGTATGTAATAATGCATAGTATATCCATGAACTTGATACAGTACGCCTCCATCCCTGTGGTATGAAGCATAATTATACCATAAACCTCATATAAGAATATTGTGAGCTAAATCATGCCTTAATGCGTATACTTTGAGTCATGTACTGCTGGGTTTATTCCTGAATCGTTAAGTATACATCATAAAATGAATGAGAACACAAACTACTAAAATATCAGCCCTGTGGGGAATATAAGTCTCCAGAACGGCAACCGGCTCCCTCTCCTGCTGTCCCGTGCGCTCCGTTGCCATGGTACCGTTATGCCTTCCGCGTCACCCGGCGGCGCCTCCCGCTGGTTGGCAGTGGTTGGCAGACGGGCCTTGGCGGCGAGTGCGCATGCGCGGACCGCCGAAACAACGCGAGACTAGGCAGGAGGTGTGTGTGTGCTGCTGGCCGCTCATTGGCTGTAGGGGACGCTCCCCCAAGTAGGGTGGGCGTGGCTTTGGCCTTATATACCCGTGAGAACGGGCCACGTACCATCTATGCTCAGATCTTTACAGCCGAGAGGCTGCATGTGCTTATCCTCCTCTAATACCCACCCTGATGAAGCAATAACGTACATCTTATTGCAGAAACGCGTTGGTGGCAGGCAATAGAATAGGAGATGATTCCAAAAAACTCTAAATAGCATCTCCTTTAATGAATGGGGAATGTGGGATAATATATATATATAAAAAATACAAAAATATCCCATTCCTCTTATTTGATTTTTTCTAAGAGGAGTTTTTTTCTGCTTAGAAATCACAGGCAGAGAATTTAGCTCTCTTGAAAAATTAAAAATAAAATTGGAAAGCATTAATCACAAAATAGCTATTATGCTTGGTGATACTATTCTGTTTAACCAGAAGGGGTAATGCACTATCAGCACAACAGCTCACTGTGAATGAAGTGCTATTTGATACACGCACTCCATCTCTCTATAGAACTCTATACTAGTCATGCATAGTCATTGGCTCTAGACTCAGAGAACTACAAGTGACAGAAGTAAGCACCACTGGATCTCAACAGATATGGTCCATTATATCAATGACCATGTCTGAGGACAATTGATGATCACAGTGAAGAAGCTGCCATACTTATTATATGTTAGATCTTGGACTATCTTGAATATATGCCATACCAGTCCGAGAACTATAAACGTACGACCGATAGCACAACAGCTCACTGTGAATGGACTCTGTAAGAGTTATGCATAATCTTTGACTCTAGATACAGAGAACTATAAGTGATAAAAGTGAATACTATTAGGTCCCAACAGACATGGTCTTTTGTATTAATGACAATGTGTGAGGACAATTGTTGATCACAATAAATAAGCTGCGATACATCTATCTTCTATTAGATCTTGGACTACTTTGAAAGTATATTATACCAGTCCAAGAACGATAGACGTACGACTGATAGTACAACAGCTCATTGTGAATGAAGTGCTTTTGGATATATGCACTTCCTTTCCTGATGGAGTTCTGTATGAGTTATGCATAATCTTTGGCTCTAGATTTAGAGGACTATAGGTGACACAAGTGAGGACTATTGGATCCCAACGGATATGCTCTAGTGTATCAGTGACCATATCCGAGAATAATTGAGCTATGTACAATAGAGACTCACTTAAGGGTGATCACAGTGATTAAGCTGCGATACACGTATCATCTGTCAGGTCCTGGACTATTTTGTTATATTAGTCCAAGACTACAAAAGTACTACTGATAGTGCAAATATAATATTATCCCGGTTTTATAAGTGCATAGAAATATTTTGAACCATATATAAGCTGCGCATTATTTTAATTAGTTCTTTAATAAAAGTTATATTTTATTTATTAGTGGTTCCCAACAGTGACTTAGGGTGTTCCAGTGGGAACTTTTCTGCCTCGGTGATAAATTAATTTAGAAATATGGCAGGCTTTCTTTCAGGAAGCGTAAATACTACTTCATGGCTCTTGGAAGCCAAGTCAGTGTTCTCAGACAAAGAATTGGATCTACAATCACAAACAACATCTATAAACCAAGCTTTCAAGAATTTGACTAAAGTATACAAAGAATTCGTTAAATCATGGTGGGAGGTACAGGGACTGACCAACTATCTGTCGAATAAAATAGTGCCTCGCGGTCTAAGGGTACAAATTTTACCACCTTTGAAATTAAGAACACCCACATTTATGACCAAGTGGGAGAAAGAGGCGACTGAAAGTTCGCTTCGCCTTATGAACTTGTTATTAGAGGAAGAGAAAATAATTTTGGAAAAAAATAGCAAAACCCTTGAGGAGATGATCAAAGAAATACAAAAGTACTCTGCTGAAGCAGACTTTGAAAAGAGAGAGAATACACTCAAGATCACTATTGAGAAATACACTGGGTATTTAAAAGAAAGAAAACATTACCAATATACCCGTGATCTTCGAGATTTTACGGAGAACAGGATATATGAAAATAGACCTGTAACTGACTCCGAACAAAGTTCCTCGGAGGGTGAATACTCTGGCAACGAACTATCTAGAGGTATGAACTATAATGACAGGTTCAAAGGTAGAGGTGGCAACCGATCCAAAACGCGAGGCAGGGGCAGAGGCAGAAATAATTCTAATGAAACCCACCATTTTTTAGGCCAGCCTATCTACCAGTATCTGACACGCAATCGAGGGAACCCCAATACACCGCAACAACATTAGTGGTTAATCCCTCGATAACGCGTGATGATACTGTGAATTCCTCCCCCATGGAAAACGAATTCCAAATAATTAATTTATCATCACGAATACTCTCAGTAAATGAACAGGCAGTGATAAAGAAAGGTCTGTCA